>NC_137891.1:37772887-37986679 GCF_963455335.1 Martes martes
TGTCGGGAAGTTTTCCGCTTGCGCAACAGTGTATAAGCCCGCGGTCCCTGTTCATTGAATAAAGGCACTTGCAAGGGAGACAGCCTGGTCATCCTTCAAATGAAGCCTCTCAGTTCCTGGCATTGATAACCACGCTCAAGGCTAAGACAATAAAATGTGATCATACTTCAATTCAAGGACAAACTCAATGCCTAGCTGAGTGGTATTTATCTTTACCAAAATAACGGTCTATCGAAATATCTAAGTTTTCAGATAATGGATTGTTGTGAACCCTGGCCTAAACTTCTAAATGGTTTCATGTCTCTGGAATTAAAAAAAAAAACAAAACCCAGCAACAACAAAACTAGTATTATAGGTGTTTTCTTTTCCAGGGATTCTAGCTGCTGAATTATGTGTTGTGACCAAGGACTGGGGAGGAAGAGGGTAGGTTTGTGAATTAGGAAGGTCTAGTGAAAACTTCTATTTCTGTGACCCCTGGTGGCTGGTGGGAGTGATTGGTGCACCTGAACAATTTTTCTTGAAGGCTAATTTCTGTTAGCAGATTGATGCGTAGGGTCTGGTTGGTGTTTGCAAAGATTCTCTCGTTGCTTGCTATTACTTAGACAAGATAGATAGGAAAGTAAATCAATGGCTCTACATTCATTAATTCACCCGCCTAAGCATTGTAACTCAAGGCTGTTGTGGTTATTTGGCTGCCTGACTTTGCCAGCCTTAGACTATAAAGGAGCTAAATAAAGAAGGAAGGGAGGATAGGGATTCCTGGGTTGGGGATCTGAGCAGAGGGATCCTACTTCTGCTAGGACAGAGGCAATGACAAAGTAGGAGCCAGTGGAGAAATTGGTATGAATCAGAATCACGGGGGCGCCCCGGGTTCTTGCCTGGTCTCCTTTCACTCCTGCGCTGGCAAGAGCACTGGAGAGGGAGCCATGCATGACCTCGGGTTCTTTGTGTCGGCACAACCACAGACTGCTGGGAGACTTTGCACAGATTCTCTCCAAGCCTGAGTTTCCTTACTATGAAAATGAAAAGCGTAGAGCCAGACACCGTCAGTTTCTGGATCTTCCTGAACTCGTTGCTTTGCTTTTTTCCCTTCCCAACACTGCTAGGGAAACCTAGGGTCTTCATTTCCACAGAGACTGCTAGTTCAAAACGTGCAGAAATCAGAATAAGTAGAAATCAGTAACAGTGTGTCTGCTCCCCGCCCTGCCCCAGTTTTTTTCTTTTTAAAAGATTTTATTTATTTATTTGAGAGAGAGAGAGAGAGAGCAAGCATGCAAGAGAGAGCATGAGCAGGGGGGAGAGGCAGAGGGAGAGGGAGAAACAGACTCCCCACCGAGCAGGGAGTTCTACACAGTACCAGATCCCAGGACCCTAGGATCATGACCTGAGCTGAAGGCAGACGCTCAACCGACTGAGCCACCCAGGCGCCCTCCCCCAAAGTTTTGACATAGGCCACATCGATCATCCAAATCAGTACTTCTTAATATGTGATCGGGGACCAGCAGCATTGGCATCACTTGGGAATCTGCTATGTTCCCATTCTTGGGACCCCCTCTGGACCCACTGACTTAAGGGGTGGGGTCCAGCAACCCGTGTTTTAACCAGCCCTTCAGGAGATTCTGATGCATGCTAATGTTTGAACGAAGCGTAACTTGTACAGTGAGTATAAAAAGCACTGGACTGCTGCTCTGTTAAATGCTGCTGATCCTGGCATAGTCCACAATTTTGTTTTTTTTTTTTTTTTAAGATTTTATTTATTTGACAGAGATCGCAAGTAGGCAGAGAGGCAGGCAGAGAGAGTGGGGGAAGCAGGCTCCCTGCCGAACAGAGCCCGATGCGGGGCTCGATGCGGGGCTGGATCCCACGATTCTGGGATCATGATCCTGGGTTAAAGCCCACTGAACCACCCAGGCGCCCCCACAATTTTGGTATTTTTATCTTTAAAAATATGCCCAAGGGAACTGGTGATAAAATGAGATCTGAAATGAGCTGAGTCAACTCTATGTCAAAAGGTTGTCACGTTGAAACATTTTGAAACATTTCTTCCTTTTTTGGGGGGGGCAATTACAGAGCGGTTGGAACTGTAGCCCCAGGCTTGAGTGAAGAGACTTCTGGGAAATGTAGTTTATTTATTTATTATGGAGGTGCTTTGTAAAGGGAGGCTTTGAGAAACGTCTCCTGGCAAGGTCTGAAGTTTTCCAGGGCACCCCCGACTCAGTGAAAGAGAGCCGTTCGCGCTGTCACTGGCAGCCGCCCTCGGGTAAAAGCCCACTGCATTTTATCTTGGCGTGTTTGTTTGTTCTGCTTGTTGAACACTGGCTTTCATACCATCTTGTTCTGTAATTCAAAACTGACTTTATAAATAGGTCTGAAAAGGAATGGTTCCCAGGCAATTCCTTTATGAAACTGGTAAAGAAGTTGCTTTCACGTTGGCTTGCTTCGGTGTAATCTGTCTGAGACGGCCGCAGGGGCGCCCTGGGCAGCTGCTGGCCTCTCCTCTGTGTTTGGAGCGGGAAGGAAGGAGGGCTGAGCTCTGCTCCTGGAAACCTCCTTTGGGTGAGCAGAAGACGCTGGCAGGCTTCTCTCTTTCATCTTTGGGTAGTAAGCTCTGAACTGGTTCATGCGTGTAAGCCCACCTGACTTGAGCCTAGCTGTTCGCCGGGAGGAAAAGGTTTAACCAGCTAAATTACAGGGGCCATGGGGGCTGTGGAGAGAGCAAGCTGAAAAGGATTATTGGTGTGCTAATTCTGTTTTCCCTTTGGGAGTCCCTCCAACAGGGGCCTGAGACAGTCTAGTTAATTTGAATACTTAAGAACTGGGTTCATCTCACCTCTCAGGAGAGAAGATTCTGGCTGCATTTATGAATCATCTTTGCTTCCACATCTGGGGGTATGACCATCAGGGGGTTTCAGAGGGGGGAAGCAAGTCTAACCTGGCAGGACCCGGGGTCACCACTGCCTGCTTCCACCAGAACAACTCCACTTTATTTGTTTTTGGTTATTTACGCTTCCCCTTAAGACCTGTGGAGAAAATGCTTCACTGCCCTTAAAAGTTTGAAAACCACTGGTTTAGACTAGAAGCGTCCAGCCCAGCGCTTGCCCTATAAATCAAGTTAGTCTACCTGCTATTCCACAAAACAAGCCTCTAACACTGGAGGCCCTGGGGACCACCTTTGGTCATCTCCACTTGTTTTTGCCCACCAGCTCATACATCAAACCCACCACTACCTCCAGATTCAGCCATCGCTCTCTCTGGACCACCCCCTGCCCTCCCACCGTGTGTGAATACTCTATTGCCTTGCCCGGTCTCACTCTGGTCTCCAACCATTTGGCATCTCATCATATTGTCAAGAACCTCACTCAAAGACAGGGAGGACTTGGAGCACCTGGATGGCCTAGTTGGTTAAGCATTCCACTCTTGGTTTTGGCTTGGGTCATCGTCTTGGGGTCATGGTCTCAGGGTCCCAGGATGGAGCCCCATGTTGTCAGGCTCTGCATTCAGTGGTAAGTCTGTTTCCTCTCTCCCTCTTCCTCTGCCCCCTCCCTGCTTGTGTGCTCAATCTCTCTTTAAGTAAATAAATGTTAAAAAAAAAAAAAAAAAAAGACAGGGAGGCCTCCTGAGCCATAAATTCCTCAAAGTGACTTGACTTTGTGGTAATTTGTCCAGGCCTACATAATATGGTGTTTTTCTTAGTGCCATTGTCCAGAATGGTGTCACCCCTGCCGGAAGCTCCTTGCCTTAGACTCATCTCTACTGCTACATTTTCAGAGAAGCTGATTGCCAGCCTTCTACCAGAAATGAGTCATTGGGTCCTTAGTATGTTTTTCCCCCCATCAGTTTCATGGTTGTCCCATTTTATTTTATTTATTTTTTAAGATTTTATTTATTTATTTGAGAGAGAGAGAGAGAAGAGAGAGCTGAGAGGGAGGAGGGTCAGAGGGAGAAGCGGACTCTACTCGGAGCAGGGAGCCTGATGCCAGGACTCTATTCTGAGACTCCAGGATCATGACCTGAGCTGGAGGCAGTCACTTAACTAACCGAGCCACCCAGGCGCCTGGTTGTTCCCTTTTAAATAAGGAAACGGCAACCCCCCCCCCCACCCCGGCTGTCCTGCTTCTGTTTGTTATTGCCCACCGTGCCTGGCCCAGGGAAATAGCACAGTAGGAAGCACTGCTTCTGGGCAGGAAGCCATATTTTATCACCTCAACCTGGATGGTATTAAGCATGGTTCCTCAGAGCTAACAATGGAATGCCCAAGAAACTGAATGTGTCACAGCCAAAAGTTAGACTTTGAAGTCAGGAAGACTTGAGTTCTTACCCCGACTCTGTCACTTCCTAGCTGGTGACCTCAAACACTCCTCCTGAGCCTCTGATTCCTCATCTGTAACTATCTCATAGGATCCTTATTGATTTTTTCTTTTTTCCTTCAGTCCTTTCCATAGCACATAGTAGGTGCTCAAAAGTGCTACAGCTACCATTGCAGAGGCCTTAGATATGGTTAGTTAGATATGGAGAATCACGTTTTGTGGTCCCAACTCTCCGTCTACATGCCAGCTCCATCTGATATCTCACTATGGTGATTAGGAGGCTCACTGAAGTTTTGTTTTATCTTACTAGTCCTTAGTGTTCATAACATCTTCCCACTGAATATATATAGACTTGACTCTGCAGAATAACTGAGAATTATTTTTTTTACTTTAAGTATAGTTGTCAGTTACAATGACTCCGTGCTTAAAACACTACTGGCATCTCACTGCTTTTCCATTAAAGTCCACAATTTGGGATGCCTGGGGGGCTCAGTTGGTTAAATGTCTGCCTTCAGCTCAGGTCATGATTCCAGGGTCCTGGGATCGAGCCCTGAGTTGGGCCCTTGCTCAGTGGACGTCTGCTTCTCCCTTTCCCTCTGCCCTTCTCCCTGCTTATTCGCTCTCTCTCTCTCTCAAAAAAAAAAAAAAAAAAAGGAAAGCCCACCATTGAAGATGGCCTGCTGTCCCCACCTGGTCTGGCCCTACTTCCTGTCAAACTTCATTTTGCTCTCTGCCTTCTGTCATATTTCTCAGTTGTGTGGTGTCCCCACTAGCCATGGAGACTCTACAGGTCACCACTCTGCCTAGAATGCTATCCGGTGCCTGTTCCCTCTGCCTCTTTCCCCCACTGGCTTTGCCCCAGTTATTTGCCCAGATCTATTTCCTCCCTCTCTTCTGCTCTGTGTTGTAGGGGGCTGACCCTTGCAAACACCATTTTTCCAGGCTTCCTTTCCAATCGGATTCTGCTGTATTTGGTCACTGGAAAGCACTGGCAGAAAATTAGAGGGCGGGAGGAAGGAGAAAAGCCAGGTAAGCCCTCCCTGCCCCCCTCGTGCAGCAACTCTTAGTGGGCCCTGTATGGCCTCTATGGTTCCAGCAGCTGACAACAGCCACCCTCGCCCCAGCCCTGGTTCCTGGGCATGACACCTTGTGACCCCAGCCCTGAGGTGGCTGCAGCTTCCTGCCTTGCTAATCTCTCAGTTACTTCACTCTCCTGTTTGCTCTTCACACCCTAATGATTCATAACCCATCGCCTAAACTAAGTTTCCTCTAGTGAGCTGCCAGGTATGTGCTTTGTTTTCTTATCTGATCCCTGACCAGTTAAACCCCATTTGTTGTTTGAATCTCAGCTCAACTTTGACTTTTCTGGGGAAGGAAGCCTTCCCTGACCTCCCCTTTTCCTCCCGCAACCTCCAGCAACTAGAGCAAATCTCTCATTATACAATTTCAGAGCACTGGAACAAGAATAGAACTTGTTCCAGTTTTAACTTGGTATTTATCTGTGACTATTTGATTCAATTGTCTCTGTCTTAAGAATATCAGCATCATGAAGGTAGTCACCATGTCTTTCTTTGAGGGGGGGCCCCATTATTTTCTCAGTATCTAAAATAGTATCTGGTACATGTTACAACCTCAATGAATGAATCCTTTCAAGAAGTTTTGTGATGCTGGGAACCATTGTGTGTTTGTTTCTTTGTTTTTCCTTTAAAGCATTTATTTTGGTAACACATTTTATCTATCTATCTATCTATCTATCTATCTATCTATTTATCTCAGTTTCAGAGGTAGAGTTTAGTGATTCATCGGTTGCATATAACACCCAGTGCTCATTCCATCACATGTCCTCCATAAGGCCCACTTACCCCATTTCCCCCACACCCCTCCCCTCCGGAAACCCTCAGTTTGTTCCCTACAGTTAAGAGTCTCTTATGGTTTGTCTCCCTCTCTGATTTTGTCTTATTTTATTTTTCCCTCCTTCCCCTGTGTTCATCTGTTTTGTTTCTTAAATACCACAAATGAGTGAAATCATATATTTGTCTTTCTCTGACTGACTGATTTCGCTTAACATAATCCTCTCTAGTTCTATCCACGTCATTGCAAATGGTAAGATCTCATTTTTTTGATGGCTGAGTAGTATTCCATTGTACATATACACCACATCTTCTTTATCCATTCATCTGACAATGGACATCTGGGCTCTTTCCATATTTTGGCTATTGTGGACATGGCTGTTATAAACACTGGTGTGCATGTGGCCCTTTGAATCACTATGTTTCTTTTGGGATCCATTGTTAAAACAATTGTTTTGCTTAAAGCCACAGAGAGTACTGCAATACCATCTACCAAGTTCCCTTTGTGGTTGGGCATGGCCTTATAAAGGAGATTAAATAAATTTCAAACAATTGAAGTATCCTATTAACAATGAGAAATGTGTTGAACAAATCATCTATAATGCAGTTGTAACTGACCACATCATTATGGAGAATGACCTTAGGGACTTCAACAAACTTTTCATAATATACCAGAGCCTGATCTTGCCAAGAGTGTAAAATCCCTGAATAATCAACTGAACCAAGACCAGGCCAACTTGGATGGACCTAGAGGGTATGATGCTAAGTGGAGTAAGTCAGACAGAGAAAGACAAATACCATACAATTTCACTTGTATGTGAAATCTAAAAGGCAAAACAAATGAAAAACAAACAGAAAAACAGGCTCTCTTTTTTTAAAAAATTTATTTTATTTTTTCAGTATTCCAAGATTCATTGTTTATGCACCACACCCAGTGCTCCATGCAATTCGTGCCCTCCTTAGTACCCACCATCAGGCTCTCCCAACCCCCCCAAAACCCTCAGAGAAGCCTTTGTTTCTCAGAGTCCACAGTCTCTCATTGTTCATCTCCCCCTCCAATTTCCCCCAACTCACTTCTTCTCTTCTTCACCCAATGTCCTCCATGTTATTCCTTATGATCCACAAGTGAGTGAAACCATATGATAATTGACCCTCTCTGCTTGACTTATTTCACTCAACATAATCTCTTCCAGTCCCATCCATGTTGATATGGAAGTTGGGTGTTCATCCTTTCTGATAGAGGCATAATACTCCATAGTGTATATGGACCACATCTTCCTTATCCACTTGTCCATTGAAGGGCATCTTTGGGGTACAGATGGCCCTCCCTTTTTCTTTTTTTTTTTAAGATTTTATTTGTTTATTTTACAGACAGAGATCACAAGTAGGCAGAGAGGCAGTCAGAGAGAGAGGAGGAAGCAGGCTCCCTGCTGAGAAGAGAGCCTGATATGGGGCTTAATCCTAGGACCCTGGGATCTTGACCTGAGCCAAAGGCAGAGACTTTAACCCACTGAGCCACCCAGGTGCCCCTAGATGGCCCTTCTTTTTTCCTACATCTGTATCTTTGGGATAAATACCCAGTAGTGCAATTGCAGGGTCATAAGGTAGCTCTATTTTTAATTTCTTAAGGCATCTCCACATTGTTTTCCAAAGTAGCTGCACCAACTTGCATTCCCACCAACAGTGTAACAGGGTTCTGCTTTCTCCACATCCTCTCCAACACTTGTTGTTTACTGTCTTGTTGTTGATTTTGGCCATTCTAACTGGTGTAAGGTGGATCTCAATGTGGTTTTGATTTGAATCTCCCTGATGAAAAACAGTCTCTTAAATACAAGAATAGACTGGTGGTTACCAGAGGGGAGGTGGGGGGATGGGTAAAAAAAAAGAAGGGATTAAGAGGTACAAATTTCCACTTATAAAATAAATAAGTCCAGAGATAAAAAAGTACAGCATAGGGAATATATTCAATAATACTGTAATAATGTTGCATGGTGACAGTTGGTGACTACATGTATAGTGAGCAATGAGTAAGCAAAGTATTATCAAATCAATATGTTATACACCTTAAACTAATATAAAATTGTATGCCAATTATATTTCAATTACAAAAATAAATGAAAGTTTTGTTTTTTTTTTTTTTTAAGCAATATGAGGGGGGCACCTAGGTGTCTCAGTCAGTTAAGCCTCTGCCTTCAGCTCAGATCAAGATCCCGGAGTCCTGGGATCGAGCCCTGAGTTGGGCTCCCTGCTCAGTGGAGAGCCTGTTTCTCCCTCTGCCCCTCACTGCTTGTTCTCTTGTCTCAAATCAATAAATAAAATCTTAAAAAAAAAAAAAGCAATATGAGGGATTTCTAGTAAAACTACAGATTCAACATACATGCTTGCCTTCACTTCCTTCTGAAATTCCACTAAATGGATAGTAAAGGAATAAAAAAGGCAAAAATCGAAAAGTACACACACACACAGACACACATACATATATGCACAATAGTATAAGAACCCATAGAAATCAACAAATATGTAACAATTTGGAAACTGAAAAACAGAGAACCGAAGTGATTGCAAGGAATAAAACTAATAGGGAACATGCAGATTCATTCCACTGAACCTCTGAAAATTTCAAGGGTGGAAGATACTAAGCCTCTAAGGGCAGTGGGAAAGAGGGCCTGAAAAACCATGGAGATTAGCTAAAAATCTGCAGAAGAGGAATGAGACCTCCCAATGGCTTCCCTAGCCCTAAAAACATCTGACAGCCTCTTGCTACCCCCCACCTTCCAGCAGAAGGTAGGAGGCTCATCTGATGGAGAGATTGCCCCACAGATTTAATAGAACTAAATTTAAATAAATTCATTTAAATAAATAAGTAAAATCTTAAAAAAATAAAATAAATAGTAAAAAAAAAGTAGGGACAATGCAGAAGGACCAAAAAAATAATTAAATAAATAATATGTCTGAAGAGATAAGATAGTGTATCATGAAAAAAGAAAACATTGCTGTGATAAGCAAAGATTGAGAAAACATGAATTTTTAATTTTTTTACCAAAAATATATTCAACAGAAAGATTAGAAGTTGAGGAAATCTCTCAGCAAGTACACAAAGAGACAAAGAATTACAGTTAGTAACACTGTATTATATACTTGAAAGTTGCTAAGAGAGTAGATCTTAAAAATTTTCATCACAAGAAAAAAATCTGTAGCAATGTATGGTGATGGATGTGAATTAGACCTAACTGCAGTGATCATTTTGTGATCATTTTGTATTATACATGTGAAACATTAACATTATATATCAATGATATCCAAATAAAAATAAATTAGAAAAAATTTATGGAAAAAAGAGACAAAGAGTAATTGGAGAGAGAGATAAGAAAACCAGAAGGCCACATATGGGCCCCAGAATCTTCAACAGCTAAATGATATAAACAAAAATAGAGGGTGCCTGGGTGGCTCAGTGGGTTAAGCCTCTGCTTTCGGCTCAGGTCATGATCTCAAGAGTCCTGGGATCAAGGCCCGCATCGGGCTCTCTGCTCGGCAGGGAGCTTGCTTCCCCCCCTTCTCTCTCTGCCTGCCTCTCTGCTACTTGTGACCTCTCTCTCTGTCAAATATATAAATAAAATCTTAAAAAAAATTTTTTTTTAAATAGAGAGTGGTGGTAGAGAAAATGTAAATTAAGGGACTTACTAACCAAATGCAGTGTGGGTCTTCATGGAATTCTGCTTTGAACTTTAAGCCAGTTGTGAAAAAAAACATTAAAAAAATTAAAAGAAATATGAACATGGACTGGGTATTACATGATATTTAGAAATTACTGAGGGACGCCTGGGTGGCTCAGTCAGTTAGGTGTCTGCCTTCGGCTCAGGTCATGATCCCAGGGTCCTAGGATCAAGTCCCTATCTGGCTCCTTGCTCAGTGGGGACCCTGCTCTTCCCTCTGCTGCCGCTCCCCCTGCTTGTGCTCTCTCTTTTTCTGACAGATAAATAAAAAAATATTTTTAAAAAGAAATTATTGATAATACCGTTAACATATTAATGGTGTATATATGGTTACATTAAAGTCCTCATCAGGGAGCCTGGTTGGCTCAGTTGGAAGAGAAATGTGACTCTTGATCTCACGTCCTGAGTTGGAGCCCGTGTTGGTGTAGGGATTACTAAAAAAAAAAGTTAATAAAACTTTTTTAAAAAGGTCATTACCTCTTTGAGGTACACACTGAAGTTTTTATTTATGGCATAACATCTGGGATTTGCTTTAAAATATGCTTTTTAGAAAAAGGTAAAATATTAATTGGAGCTGGGGGGTGGGCATATAGGGCGTTACTACACTGTTCTCTCTACTTTTGTACAGTTCCGTGATTTCTATAAAAGCAGAAAAAAAATTAAAGGATAATTTTAGACATCTGACTAATAAGAATTTAAGAAAGTTAAAGCAGAAAAAATAGAAGAAAAAAATGATTGAATAAATGATTCAAGAAAATCTGCCAGGACTGAAGAACATGAATTTCCAAACCTAGAGAGTTCCCTGACTCAGGACTAGAAAGCAAGTGATCCCTTACAAAAGGTGGGGGCATGTCCAGAGAAACTGGAAGGTACCCCCAATTGCCAAATCTGGGACAATTGAGCACCAAAATAAAGATAAACATGGATTATAATTCATAGAATAAAATAAGAATTCATGATTCTATACTGATATAATTAAGTACATTAATTAACTGGGAGAAGAGAAAGCTCTTTTACATAGTAGAATTACAATTAATAAATATAGAAGGGATGAAGGAAAGGAAACGGTATCTTTTTTCTTCCCTGATGAATCATTTGTTTGAACAAGACAAAAACTTCTCCACATTGTTCCCTTTTATACAGAGATCAGGATATTTAAAATATTTTAGTTTTTATCTTTTTCAACAGAATTCATAACAATCTGGTCCCAGGAGCTGATTCTCATTTTAGGATTCACATTTTAGTAACGACACATAGGCAACTATTACAGCCAAAAGGGCATACCTGAATTTTGGATAGTCATTCATTATTACAGTGACCATACCATCATAGGATGAAAACCTTATAGCTCTTCCCTCCCACATCTTCCTTTTCAAGCTAATTGTGGTCTTGTTTGCATAAGCCCCTCTATCATCAACTTCATCATCTCCTTTTTAAAAATTTTTATTTATTTATTTATAACTTAAAATTCAATTGGCCAAGAAATATTACATCATTAGCTTCAGACGTGGAGTTCAATAATTCATCAGTTGCATACAACACCCAGTGCTCATCACATCAGGTGCCCTCTTTAAAGCCCATCACCCAATTACCCCATCCCCCTACTCATCTTCCCTCCAGCAACCCTCAGTTTGTTTCCTATAGTTAAGGGTCTCTTATGGTTTGTCTCCCTCTCTGATTACTTCCCATTCCATTTTTCCTCTCTTCCCCTATGGTTCTCTGTGCTATTCCTTATATTCCACATATGATTGAAACCATTTGATAATTGTCTTTCTCTGCTTGACTTATTTCACTCAGCACAATATCCTCCAGTTCCATCCACATTGATGCAAATGGCAAGATTTCATTTTTTGATGGCTGAGTAATATTCCATGGTATATATATACCTCATCTTCTTTATCCATTCATCTGTCGATGAACATCTTGGGTCTTTCCATAGTTTGGCTTTTGTGGACATTGCTACTATAAACATTGGGGTGTATGTGCCCCTTTGGATAATTACATTTGTATATTGAGGGAAAATACATAGTAGTGCAATGCTGGGTCATATGGGAGCTCTATTTTTAACTTCTAGGGGAACCTCCATACTGTTTTCCAGAGTGCCTGTACCAGTTTGCATTCCCACCAACAGTGTAAGAGGGTTCCCCTTTCTCCATGTCCTCACCAACGTATGTTGTTTCCTGACTTGTTAATTTTAGCCATTTTGACTGGTGTGAGGTGGTATCTCATTGTGGTTTGGATTTGTATTTCCCTGATGCCAAGTGATGTTGAGCATTTTCTCATGTGTCTGTTGGCCATTTGTATGTGTTCTTTGGAGAAATGTCTGTTCACGTCTTCTGCCCATTTCTTGACTGGATTTTTTGTTTTTTGGGTCTTGAGTTTGATAAGTTCTTTATAAATCTTGGATACTAGCCCTTTATCTGATATGTCATTCACAACTATCTTCTCCCATTCTGCCAGTTGTCTTTTGGTTTTGTTGACTGTTTCCTTTGCAGTGCAAAAGCTTTTCATCTTGACAAAGTCCCAACAATTCATTTTTGCCTTTGTTTCCCTTACCTTTGGAGACATGTCTAGCAAGAAGTTCCTGCAGCTGAGGTCATAGAAGTTGCTGCCTGTGTTCTCCTCCAGGACTTTGATGGGTTCTTGTCTCACATTTAGGTCTTTCATCCATTTTGAGTTTATCTTTATGTATGGTGGAAGGAAATGGTCCAGTTTCACTTTTCTATGTGTGGCTGTCCAATTTTCCTAGGATCACTTGCTGAAGGGACTGTCCTTTTTCCATTGGACATTCTTTCCTACTTTGTTGAAGATTAGTTGACCATAGAGTTGAGAGGGTCCATTTCTGGGTTGTCTATTCTGTTCCAGTGATCTATGTGTCTGTTTTCGTGCCAGTACCATAGTCTCTTGATGATTACAGCTTTGTAGTAGAGCTTGAAGTCCAGAATTGTGATGTGACCAACTTTGGTTTTCTTTTCCAATATTCCTCTGGCTATTCAGGGTCATCGTTATCTCTGTTAATCAGAAACCTGATGTCTTTGTTATTTTTTTCATGAAATTCGATTACTCTGTGAACTATTGGAATGTCTAATCCTTCAACTTTAAAAATGACTATTTCACCAGCTCTACTAGGGTTGTCCTGAAATTTGTCAGGAATGGAAGGCCTCTTCTGTGAAAGGCTAGCTCCATACCAGTATTAATCAGTACTTGTCCACTCTTGTTTTCATGAGACTTTAATACAAATAGATCCCAGAGGAATACTATACCTTTTACAATACTACTCCCCTCACAGGAAACTTAAAAATTTAGGGGACGCCTGGGTGGCTCAGTTGGTTAAGCAGCTGCCTTCGGCTCAGGTCATGATCCCAGTGTCCTGGGATCGAGTCCCACATTGGGCTCCTTGCTCGGCAGGGAGCCTGCTTCTCCCTCTGCCTCCGTCTGTCAGTGCTCACTCTCTCTCTCTCTCTCTGACAAATAAATAAATAAAATCTTCAAAAAAAAATTTAGTAACACATAATATTACATTTTTTATGAATCAAGTAATGAGAAACAGCAAAGTGATTTATCTTGCTTATCATGATTTATAGCATGTTATTAAAAGGGTACATTAATTAAATTATATCAATTTAATCTTTTTAAGTAACCATAAATGGTACTTTCCTGAAGACATTTCTCAGTGGTTTTTATAATTTTTTTGAGATATGAATTAACATTTTAATTTGGATTAAAACATGAATGCAGGCTTTTTCTGAAAGTAAAAAAGGCTGATTTGTTTGACAAAGAGGATTAGCTCTTTAGGTTACTTGGTCGATATTTTCTATAACTCGAACATGATATATCTGCAGTTTCAAGTTTTGACAAAAATATATTTAAGAACACTTCACTGGAAAAAAAAATGAATTGGCTAAAGTGAAATGAAATTAAGATCAACATGAGTTTCCTAACTGCAATTCTAAAAGCTTGAACATGATGTCTTTAAATGAAACAGTAGCAAGTATAATGAATGGTTCTTTAATGAACCTTGGTAAAATCTTTTCGGTGGATTTTCCAGAAATAGAGCAAGAAAGTAACTCTAGCGACCTAGTGACAAATTCCTTTGTAAATTAGGAGATTTCCAGTTCAATGCTTTCTCAAGTCTGAAGGAGAATCTAGTCCAGTTGATAGGTCATTAAACATCAGTTTAGATGAGGTATCATTTCATGATTTTTGAGATCTAATTTACAAAGAATTCAAAACTTGATCAGCATTGCAATAGCAAAATTCCTTGTTATCATTTACTTTTAACATGATCTGAATTCTCAGCATTTACATTTATTTAAAAAAAACAAGGGACAAAACCCCCTATTTTGTTCTAGCAATGAGTCATATTAATCAAAAGATCATGAACTAATTGGGAAAAGAAAGCCCCATTAATCTCATTAGAGAGACACATATCTATTAAAAATTACTTTTTAAGGGGCACCTGGGTGGCTCAGTGGGTTAAAGCCTCTGCCTTCGGCTCAGGTCGTGATCCCAGGGTCCTTGGATAGAGCCCTGCATCAGGCTCTCTGCTCAGCAGGAAGTCTGCTCTCCCTCTCTCTGCCTGCCTCTCTGCCTACTCGTCTGTCAAATAAATAAATAAAATCTTTAAAAAATTACTTTTTTTAGTGATTTTAAATCAAATATTGCATTGTATTACTGTATATTAATAGGAATTATAATGATTAATCAAATCAGAAGAACAATTTTAACACCTAAAGTATTGTCACAGAAAACAAAACAAATATTTACAAATTCAATTTGTTCTAATACTTTCATTACAAAGAAATATGATATGGTAATTAATAGATTTTAAATAGGAAACAAAAGGTTACAATAGAAATTCTGTGTAGGAATTAGAAGGAAAGGAAAGATGTAGAATTTTCAAATGCTAAATAAGGGATTGTTCAGTCTTTGTTTTTGTTTTGTTTTTAATATATGATGTGTGATGGCAGCTAACCATTTATATTATTTTAGATACATTTAAAATTTGATGTGACCATTTTATTTTAGAATGTTTACATTTAAAATATGTCAAATTATATCCATTTCAACTACATAAACTTATGATTAAAATATTCTTTTAGGGTATTGTGAGCGGTAGACAAACAGACTGGCAACCTTGAATACCACTGTTGTAGGTAATTCTGATACGGATGACCATAGACTGGTATATTCCATGATGACCCATTCTAACTAGGTTCACTTTGTTATACTTTATACACTCAGGGAGGAGATCTTTAAATTCACCTACTATAGATTCAAAATGTATCAATTCCTCAATTATGTAGACCTTATGATAACCTATCCACAGTAAGAGGAGGGATGTGTTTGCACACACTAATTTATAATATCCATCTTTCTGAAAGAATTATCTATCAATAGACTTTTTTTTGGTAATAACCTTGGCTATGATTTAATTATATCATTTTGGGCAGGTAAGTTCATGCAGATCTCTGGGCCCAGTTTCTTCATCTGTAAAATCAAGGAATCTACTAGTTCTCTTAGATTCCCTCAAATTCTATAGTTCTTTGTTTCCTTATTGTGTCTTAAAAAGTTCTGGAAAACATTTAAGAAATAGGGCATAATAATTATTCCAGTATCTTTTTTAGTTATTTTTCCCCATAAAACATGGAATGACTGAATTTAACATAGTATTATTGCTAAATTTAAAAAAGTGAACCTAAAATTGAAAGCCCAAAAGATCAGTCAAAAGCATTCTTTACATCTTAAACTCTGAAATTTGAAAAGTAGGCTGTGCTGTCTCCTGAGCTCTAACAGCATTGATAGTGTCAGTATGACTTTTGTTTTAAATTCCAGACCCACAGCTGATGGAATTATAATGACACTATAAGTGCTGACCTAATACTGCTTTGCCTTTTCCTATTTAACTATGGGTAGCATTGTCATTACACAGCCTATATAAACTTTAAAGGAACTATTTATTTTGAATCTCTGGTTATAACATATGGTAAGACATGTTCTTTCAAAAACCTTTTGGAATAGATGTCATAATCCTAAATCCCATTTGTCTCTCTAATCAGAGTCATCCTAGCTAAGAAAGCTTACGAAATATATAACAAATTCTTAGATAACACTACAAGGCTATGTTAGAGTTTTAACAGAATAGCCAGGATCTTTTTGTTCTGGGCCAAATAAAAGTTCCTTTATCTGTCTTGTGAAGAGTTGGCAGTTTACTCAAGGGCATTTCTAACTTTTCAAAATGCAAATTTTCAAGCACGTTGCCTACATTTAGAAGTATGTGTATTTTTCTCTTGATCTGCACAACAGTTTTTGGCAAGAGACAGGGGTGATAATGTTAGTCACATTTTACAGAAGAAGCTGAAACAGATAGACTGAGGCTTTCTCTCATTCACACAGCTTCTTAGAGACCATCTAGGGACGCCTGGTGGCTCAGTGGGTTAAGCGTCTGCCTTTGGCTCAGGCCATGATCTCAAGGTCCTGGGATTGAGCCCCACATCAGGCTCTCTGCTCGGTGGGGAGTCTATTTCTCCCTCTCCCTTTGCCCCTCCCCTCTGCTTGTTCTCTTTCTCCTTTCTCTCTCTCTCTCTTGCTCACTCTGTCGCAAATAAATAAATAAAATCTTAAAAAAAAAAAAAAAGACATGTAGCAATGAACTTGACTGAGCTCTACTGGGAACAAGTCCTTGTCCCAGGCCTGGAAGCTATATTTCCTGGTGCAAGAGACTTTCCCTTTACCCAGGAGACCAAAAGTTTGAGAAGTGCAGTGTGTGAGTATTCCCATAATTCTTCCTATAAAAATGCCTTCTTTTCTCTCTTGCCTATGCTATTGGTCCATTGTTGACATTCTTGGGCACTACTTTGCTAATGGCAGCCCAGAGATCAGTGATTTCTGATTCTTGCACAGACTCCAAAGTCTGAATTTTAGAAGCATTTCTCCTTAATAGGATAATGCGGTAGCTTGAGCCACGGAGATTTGTTTATGTTTTCTGCAGTGAGGGAAAGGGATGCATTTCTTTCTCTTGTTCCCTGATCTATCCTCCAAGCAGCCTGGGTGGTAGCGACACTTATTAAAAGCCTTTTCCTCACCCACCCCCACCAAACCCACCCCGCAACACCTTCCTAGTGGTGTTGGAGTTGAGTTGTTCAAGAGACAGTGGGACTCTAAGGGTTGAATGGGGCCAAGTGGACCAGCTACTCCTATGTGCACCATAAGGGACTGGACTTCTAATGCGGATGGATAGGGAGTAGCATAGTAGTGCTGAGGACCAGAGTGAACGTAAGAGCTGTTGACTTTGGTGCACAGTGGAATCTTCCTATGGCTCTGCCTGGCACTGAGGGAAATGGATGGAAAAGGGCCACTTGCCTTTGAACAGGGTCTGTGGGCTTGGTCAATGAGTGATAGAAGCTCTTCCATCATTTTCTGGACATCACTTTTCCTACTTTAGCCGTACTCTTTGGACTATCCACAGGAGGAGAAAATTCATTCCCAGTCATATCAGAGATGACAGCTACTATTCCCGGAGCATTTACCATGTGCCTTGGTACAATGCTTACATAGCAGGGCAATTTATGAAAAATTTCATGTGGCAGAATAACTTGATTACAAAATTAACTATATCTTGTGTTCAAGGCTGTAGGCTTATCAGCAAAGAATGAGAGGAATTTTTCCATATCTCTTCCAACAAAGGAGCCCAGACATTGTGTTCTAAAGCCGATATTTCTTTCACCTTCTGGGAAGAGTCAAATGGCTTTAAAAGGTCTAAATCGCAAATGGAAACCTAAAGATCTGAGCCCCTGTGTGGCCTGAAGAATGTTTCAAGAGAATTTGAATTAGATGCCCACATTTCAAAAACGGGGGTTCATACAAAACAAATTTTTTTTGAATCCAGTATCTCTTGAAAAATAAGATTTGGTAACATTCAGCCTGTCTCCTCCATGACAACAATCAGTAAGCTGAGTTGGAGTTCCAGAATGAGACAAGTATGTTCTTCCCAGAACTCCCCCATCCCCAATATGCCTGAATATTTTCTATGAGATCCAATTCACTGAAAAATATACCTGCCTGGCTCCTATGGATATTTGAATTTTTCATCTCCGGTCTGGATTTATTGAAGGAAAAGAACTGGATATTTCTAGATCCTTGAGGGAGACTGGCCCAGTCCCAGTAGTGATTTCCTCAAATCTGGATAAGAGGATCTGGAGCCTGTCCATAGGTGCATACATGTGTATAAAGACTTTTAATCTTTATTCTGAAAAAATGCATAGTGCACTCATTGGCCAATGAATAGTAGTCATGTATTTTTTTAATAATAAAAATGAGAGGGGCACCTGGGTGGCTCAGTGGGTTAAGCCTCTGCCTTCAGCTCAGGTCATGATCTCAGGGTCCTGGGATCGAGCCCCACGTCAGGCTCTTTGCTCAGTGGGGAACCTGCTTCCTCCTCTCTCTCTGCCTGCCTCTCTGCCTACTTGTGGTCTCTGTCTGTCAAATAACTAAAAAAATAAAAATCTTTTAAAAAATAATAAAAATTAGATCATACCGTTTAAACTGGTATTTTCTATTTACTGAATGTATAAAAAATCATAAACATCTTTTTAAAAAAAGATTTTATTAATTTCTTTGACAGAGAGGGAGAGCACAAGCAGGGCGAGTGGCAGGCACAGGGGAGGGAGAATCAGGCTCCCTGCTCAGTGGGGGAGAACCCTGGGATCATGACCTGAGCCGAACACAGCCACTTAACCTACTGAGCCACCCGTTGCCCCAAGAATCATAAACATCTTGATTGGTAGTCCAGATATAGGTTATATAAGAAACAAGTGGTGTATTAGCTCCTGTGGCTGCTGTGACAAATTGCCCCCAGTTCGATGGCTTGAAACAATAAAAGTTTATTCTTTTATGGTTCTGGAGGCCAGAAGTCCAAAATCAAGGTATTGGCAGGGTTGCACTCACTCTGAAGGCTCTAGGGTCCAGTTCTCCCTTTTGCCCCTTCCAGCTTCCAGTGGCCGTAGGGTTCCCTAGATCTGGTTGCGTCACTCCAACCTCTCCCTCGGTCTTCCCTGGCTTTCTCTGTACCTCAGATCTCCCTCTGCCATTCTTTCTAAGGACACCTGCCTTTATTAGGCCCACCTAGATAATTCACGATGATCTCCTCTTGATATCCTCAACTTAATAATAGCTGCAGAGAACCCTTTTCCACAATAAGTCCCGTTTACGGGTTCCTGGTGAACATAGCATTTTGAGGGCCTCCATTTAACCCACTGCTCTTGAATGAATGATTTTCTCCTTAAAAATTATTTTAAAAAGGAGTAGTGGATTTAAATTTCTGGGTCCCTTTTTATTTGGCTACCTGGTAGGCAGATGGAATGGAAGGCAGAACCCACTTTGAGTCACCGAGTGGCTGCAGGGGGGTGTGTGGTCATGAACTACTGGCCACACAGCTAGGAACAGGCACTGAGGGCTTAGCTCCCTGTGCTCTGCTGTCCAGAGAAAGCAGTGGCGAAATCACAGCACAAGGTTAAGGACCTCTCTCCCCAGGCTGCGGGATTTGGGTTACAAAATTCAGTGGAGGCTTCTTTGAGAGGGGAACACCCTCCACTCATGCACTGTCCAAAGTTTCTAAAAAGCTGACTTTAGGAAAAGGTATTTTGTTTGGCAGACATGAAGGAGCTATTTTCACAGTCCTCTTTTATTTATTCTGCCTCCACAATTATGCATTTAAGGGTTAGGTGTGGTTGGCATTTGGCTCCTTTTCAGATTTCTGGAGTTACCCTGACCATCTAAAAACTGGATTTTTTAAATATTCAGGACCTAGCAATCCAGGGCCTTCATCGGTGATGAGACCACGTATATGGTATGCTGGGGAGAGGCAGAATTCTAAAGAGAGCATTTCCTGCACTGCCAAAAGTTACCATAAATGGGAGAGTTATAGGAGTAGTTAATGTTTACTAGGTGTTTACTATAGGCCTAGCACAGTGCTAGGCCCTTAGCATGGATTGCATTTATTTATTTATTTATTATTATTTTTTTAATGTATCTTTTTATTATTCTGTTTAAACTTTATAAAAACCCTTGAGGCATATTCTAATATTATCTCCATTTTGCAAAGAAGGAAACTGAGGCACAGAGACGTTAAATGGCAAGCAATGCAGTTGGTGTTCTAAGCCAGCTGGGATAGTTCTAAAGAACGAATGAGTTTCGTTTGTTTGTTTGTTTTTATTTTTTAAATATTTTATTTATCCATTTCAGAGAGAGAGCAGGGGTGAGCTATAGAGGGAGAGGGAGAAGCAAACTCCCTGCTGAACAGGGCCCTGGGATCATGACCTGAGCCAAAGGCAGACGTCAACCGACTGAGCCACCCAGCTGCCCTAAAAACTGCTTTTTCTCAATCACTGTATCTGCATCTCTTAGTCCGTTTCTCACAACACTGTGAAGTGGGTGGGACCTCTCCAGGCCTCCTCCATCCTCTCTCTGCTTTTCCTTTTGCTTCTTTTCTGAGGTGGGATAATGTGATAGGAAGTATACAGATTTCTTTTTCTCTCCAAATTTTTATTTAAATTCTAGTTAGTTAACATGTAGTGTAATATTGGTTTCAGGAGTAGAAGTCAGTGATTCATCACTTACATAGAACACCCAGGGCTCATCCCAACAAGTGCCCTCCTTCATCCCCATCACCCACCTAGACCATCCCCCACTCTCCTCCCCTCCGGAAACCCCTAGTTTGTTCTCTATCATTAAGAGTCTCTTACGGCTTGCCCTCTTTCTCTCTTTTTCCCTCCTTCCATATGTCTATCTGTTTTTTTCCCCCCTTAAATAAAAGTATACATATTTTTTATGCAGTCTGATCTGTTCAAATCCCGGGTATGTGAACCTAGACAGGCTAACTTCTCTGAGGCTCAGTTTCCTCATCTGAAAATGATGATTATAAGAACCACTTCCCAGGACTGTCATATGGATTAAGCAATAATCCATATGTAGTGTAGTGGCAGCTGTGCTCTTCTGCCCAGACCACCCTTTCAGGGCCCTCCCTCCCTTGTTCACTGTTCACAGTGGAGCTTCTTCCAGAGTCTGCCTTCCCCAATTATGCTGCCTCCGCAGAGTCAGCCAAGGAGTCCCATGACTTCTCCGTTGTGTGGAGGTCAGGGCACAAAGGCCTGCTGTCCCTTTGCCTCAGTTTAGGCCAACTCTAAGGGGCCATCCCAGCTCCAGAGGTTCCTGGGTGGTGGCAGGCTGACTGAGGCCTCCGCTGCCCCGGCATCACCCCCTCCCACTTCTTCCTCTGCCCAATCTCACGTCCTCATCCCTCTCAGATGCTGCCGCTGAAATCCCTTTCCAGTGAACCTTCACCCCAGAGTCTGTTTCCTGAGGAACCTGACCTACAACAGCTAATGTTTACACAACCTCGGACACGCAGCACACATTCAACAAATTCTTTCCAAGGTTTCTCCTCACCTCCTGTGTCTCCCACAGCAAGGCCTCACCACTTGAGAGCTTGTTGTGTCTCTGACTACCTCTGTCTCGTCAAAATTTAGCAATCCCATGTCTCAGTGCCATGGAGGAACACCCTGTTAAAGGCTGTTCAGTCGTAGGTCGGTGTCTCTCTCTTTTTTTTTTTTAAAGATTTTATTTATTTATTTGACAGACAGAGACCATAAGCAGGCAGAGAGGCAGGCAGAGAGAGAGGGGGAAGCAGGCTCCCCACCGAGCAGAGAACCCAATGCGGGGCTCGATCCCAGGACCCTGGGATCATGACCCAAGCCGAAGGCAGAGGCTTAACCCACTGAGCCATCCAGGTGCCCCGTTGGTGTCTCTTTTTACCTGGTTGGGGGTGTGTAAGCTCCTAGGCCCATGAAGTGGTCGGAGGGTAAGCCTAACCCAGAGGAGACCCCATTACACCATGTAGGTAGATGCCTACAGCCCGGGACATAAAAGGCTTTCAGTGAATGTTTGTTGTTGACAATATAAGGCTGCTACTGACCCTGAAGAATGTACCCTCAGTCTTCAGAATTCCAAATAGATGGAATTCACAAACTAGACACACACTCTCTCTCAACAGTAAATGCTTTGAGAACTTCACAACATTTGGAATTTCTGCACCATCGGCAACATGCCTGAGAAATCTAAGCGCCACGGGCTGACAGCTACAGGGCACAGAGCAAGAACAGCCCCAACACGCGGCTGGCAGCACATGGTCCTTCACTCTAGGAACACTGCTTGCAGGGCCTTTGGCCACCCCAACTTGGGCCTGTGTGGCCAGGAGGGAGAAGCAGTTTGAGGCAACCCTGTGCCGTGTCCTGGGGACAGGCTCTGGGCTTGACACAAAAACTGGTGGGCTACAACAGGGCTATGGCAGGCCTTGATTTTTCACTGTATTGCAAGGTAATATGAAGGTGGTCTATGATTTCTAGAAAGATGTTCAAAAGCCACTGGCCCTAGCCTGCTATTTTAAAGGCATTGTGGTATCCTTTTGTTGGGGAGCACCCCAGAGCAATGGCCTATGCTCCTGTCTTAAACATAACTAATAAAAATAACTTAAAAAAAAAAAGAAAATACTAATGTGGGGTCCCTGGGTGGCTCAGTTGGTTAAGCATCTAACTCTTGGTTTCAGCTTAGGTCATGATCTCAGAGTCCTGAGATCAAGACCCTCTGTGCTCTGTGTGGAGTCAGTTTGAGATTCTCTCCCTCCCTCTCTCTCCCTCCTTCTTTCTCTTTCTCTAAATAAATAAATAAATACAAATCTTTAAAAAAAAAAAAAACCCAAAACTCGTAGTATAGAAAATCCACTTAGTACTGTTGGCAGGCTGAGAGGTATGGCAAGAAGAGTACAAGCTCTGGTGCAAGATGGACCTGGTTTCAAGTTGGGGTCCACTTGCCAGCTGATAACCTTATCAGTTATTTACCTCACGGGCCTGTTCCTTCATCTGTGAAATAAGAACAATTTTCTTTTCTTTTCTTTTCTTTTTATCATATGATCTCACTCGTATGTGGATTTTTAAAAATTATTTTTTATTATGTTATGTTAGTCACCATATAGTATGTCCTTAGTTTTGATGTAGTGTTCTGAGATTCATTGTTTACATGTAACACCCGGTGTTCCATCATGCCCTCCTTAATACCCATCACCAGGCCAACACATCCCCCCACCTCCCTCCCCTCTAAAACCCTCAGTTTGTTTCTCAGAGTCCACAGTCTCTCATGGTTCATCTCCCCCTCTGATTCCCCCCCCTTCATTTTTCCCTTCCTTCTTATATTGTCCTCCATGTTATTCCTTATGTTCCACAGGTAAGTGAAACCATATGATAATTGACTCTCTCTGCTTTATTTATTTCACTGAGAATAATCTCCTCTAGTCCCATCCATATTGATGCAAAAGTTGGGTAGTCATCATTTCTTATAGCTGAGTAATATTCTATTGTATATATGGACCACATCTTCTTTAGCCATTTATCTGTTGAAGGGCATCTGGGCTCTTTCACAGTTTGGCTATTGTGGACATTGCTGCTATGAACATTGGGGAACATATGGCCCTTCTTTTCTCTAAACCTGTATCTTTGGGGTAAAATTTCCTTCCCAGTATTTATTATAAGGCTTAAATGAGAATATTCATTTTACAGCTCTTTGATGTGAAACACTACCCAGATGAAGGTGTTCATATATTGCATGGAAATAGTGATGTTTAAACAGTCATTGGTCTACAATTTTTGGATGCCCAGGAAGTCCTCCTTAGGCATTGTGGTGGAAGGCTGTTGTTTTTGCCCATTCTTTGGGAGAACAGAACCCATTTTCCCTGTGGGAAATTCATTTCATGTGATTTGCATGGCAATGCCCTTATCTCCTCTAGCCACATAATTGGCCTTCTCTGGCCACATCAGTTGGTCCAGGGATGAACACATGACCTTATTTGGGTAAATCAGAGTCTTCTCCAGATAGTTGCTTTTTGCTAGAGTGCTGGATTGGTAGGATATAAAGGTGGGGATGCTGGAAAACATCTTGGCACATGGAGTAGGCCTATGGGAGAGGTGGTAAGACCAAAACTTAAAAGAACCTAAGACCCTGGATCCCGTCATGCTAGAAATTAGCTATATCCCTGTGCTTCCCAGGCATAGAGACAAAAACCTTCCCCCTTCTTCTTTCTTTCTTTAAAAAAATATTTTATTTATTTATTTGACAGAGATCACAAGTGGGCAAAGAGGCAGGCACAGAGAGAGAGGGAATCGGGATCCCTGCTGACCAGAGAGCCAAATGCAGGGCTTGATCCCAGGACCCTGAGATCATGACCTGAGCCAAAGGCAGAGGCTTAACCCACTGAGCCACCCAGGTGCCTCCCCTTCCCCCTTTTTCTTAAGTTAGTTCGAATTGGGTTATTGTCACTTGCAAATAACAGAGTCCTGAATAATATAGGACTTGAAGATAAGTTAGGGGACTGGCATTCATGATACCCATCATTTCTCAAGGATTGACCTTAATACCCATATGTCTTAGAGTCTCATTTCCTCACATCTAGAGTGAAGAGAATAATATCTATTTCTCAAAGCTTTTGTGAAGATTCAATGAGATAACATACATAAAATTCCTTTTTCAGAGTTCACAAAGTGCTCCCTAGACTACATGGGGATGCAATGACTCTCTACTGGGTTTATATGACTTCCTGACTTCATAGGGATGGTTCTTACTTTGGGGAAAATATCCTGTTTATCCTGAATTCTGGGTTACCTTCTGAAGCAGATTTGCTTAGCAGAGCTTTTCCTTGGAACTGCTATGTGCATGACCAATCTCCTCCCTACATGAGGCAACAACCTCCAAACAATTACTCAATGTGTACTTTGCCAGTCCTTCTTTATCTAGTGGTTGATGCTGGGAATTTTATCATCAGAGCTTTGTGTAGATTTTAGATTCATTGAAAATATAATCCACTTGCTGATATGAATATAGAAGCATATGGTTTGGTGAATTTCCACAAACTGAATATGCTCATGTAGTCATCACTAAAATTAAGAAACAGAAAGTTACCAGCAATACAGAAGTCTCCTCCATGTCTCTCATCCCACGTCACAACCCCTCCAAAAGTAACCATGATCCTGATTTCTAAAAGCAGGGATTATTTTGCCTGGTTTTTGTTCTTTCAATAAATGGAATTATACAAGATATATTCTGTAGTGTCCATCTTCTTTTGTCAATATTATGTTTTTGAGATTCATTCGTGTTGCTGCCTTAGTTATAGTTTGTCTATTCTCATCACTGCATAGTATTCCATTCCACGGCTTATTTATCCATTCTACTGTTAGGGAGTATTTTCTTCTCCTTGGCTATGAATTAGTCACATGTTGACTCTTATTTGCAAAGAAGGCTAGGACATATAGTTTGTTATCTGCAACAAAATCAGGGTGTAGTTACTAAGGAAGAAGGGAAGAATAAATATAGAAAAGGCAAATAATGATCTCAATTACCTTGTAATTTCCTTCCTAAAATGTTTAGATTGTCTGTGGATAGTGGGAATATGGAAGGTAATGGGTGTTTTCCATTAAAAAAAAAATTAGGGGGGGCGCCTAGGTGGTATAGTCAGCTAAACGACCACCTCTTGGTTTCATCTCAGATCGTGATTTCAAGGTTATGAGTTCAAGCCCTCTGTCGGGCTCTGTGCTCAGGATGGGATCTGCTTCAGACTCTCTCTCCTTCTCCCTTTTGCCATCCCACCCCATGCATTCTCTCTCTAAAAATAAATAAATCTTAAAATGTTTTTGTCTACTCTTTTATATTAAATGTATTATTATTCTAATTACCCACACAGAGATATAATAACTAACTTTACTGATTACCTACCACATGCTAGGCCTACTCTAAACAGTCTATATTTTATTAATTCCTCAAAGCAAATCTTTGAGCTAGGTAATAATGTTCTTGTCATTATATATATGTGGGGAAACTGAGGCATGGGACGGTTAAGTGATTTGCCCAGTGTCATCGGGAATCTACCTGACAGTCAGTCCTTCACCTCAATGTTGTATGGCCCCCCTGAAAGGAGATTAAACAAGGAGAATAAAAAAAGAAGCCAAATACTGCTAAGGATGACAATACCATTCTCACAATTTTCACAAATGCAAGGGCTATAGCTCTCGTGTCATTCATATTATTTTGATGTGCTGTGTTGGGTGAGACTGCTGACTGGGGGCCATGTGCACACACCACTGGAAAGGAACCGTGCCCTCCTGAAATCAACTGTTGTCCCCACCCAGGGGGGCAGCAGGCTTGGACTCTGCTTACTTTTAAATGCATTTGACACCCCTGGCAGCTCTGGCCATCATCAATACCACTTAACATATTTCCAAGAAGTCTGGTATGTTTGGGAGTGCCTCCTTGCCTCAAACTAAATTGGCCAATCCACAGGGTGAGTGCCTGAATCCATGCTAGGCTGGTTTGAACCTGTTCTTTGTACGTAAGAATGAAAAATATTAGACATCTGTCACTTTATCCAATTAAGTCCTACATTTAGCTTATTAATAGAACTAAGAGCCTAGCCTAGGTCACCTGACTCCTTCAATAGATGCCATTTCAGTGGATTTTGCAGTCCCTCCGATACCAGTATCCTTACGTCTGCCTGCTTGTTTCCTTAAGTAATTGCATTAAATAAAATCTCATGAGCAGAAATTGCACTGACTGTAACTGGTGACATTTGAGTGTTCCAGAGCCTCTCAAAAGCCATGTTCAGTCTGGCATGGAGCCATCTCCAAATGGAAACCCATTTAAAAACCCATTTTCCTGGCATGAAACAATTGATGTGAAACTAGACTAATGTGTTATTAAAGAGGCCTAGGAATTGACATAGCTAGAGTTTGTTTGCTAGAATCCCAGGTCAGGCAGTGTAAATGTTTTCCCTCTTTGGATATACTGTGGATTGATTTGAGGTTAACTTGGTTTAAATTCTGGCAAGTGGAGTTGGTGGTTCTTGTGTTTGGATTTTGTTATCAAGTTTCTGGCAATAAATTATTTTAGTCCTATTATATTTTAATGCCCTTGAAACCAACATCTGTGTTAGCTTCCTGCATTAAGAAGGAAGAAAATTCATTACTCAGGGGGTTCTGTAGTTTCTTCACTTGGGATTCTTTTTGGCATTCAGCTCAATTTCATCTGTTACATATCTTCTCTCTGTTGCCTAGAAATAAATACCAGATTCTCCTCAGGACCCTGACTTGTTCTCCCTGGTTCCTCAGGGTCTCCAGACTCCCTTTGCCCCGACTCAGATCGGCGTCCCTGAACAACCAGCCATACCCCTGAATTTGGGCCACAGGCTTGAGTGGGAAAGAAAGACCATTAAACATTTACGAGTCTGGCAGGCACTTTCACTTAAATTATCCAATTAAATCTCCACAACAAATGTCTAGGTCTGGCATTCTTTCAGATAAGGCAACTGGGACTCCAAATAATTAAGTAATTTTCCCCAAGTCCCACAGTGAAGCCAGACCCTGGACTTTGAACCCGGTTTCATATGGGCTTCTCTCCTGTCTCCCTAAAACTACCGATTCGTTCTGATCCAAGAGATACAATTGTTTCATTACTATCTCCTGCCTCATTGTAAAGGGTAGAGCTATAATCATCTACATAAATTCATACGAAGGCGCTGCCATCCCTTCTGAACAGAGACCTCTTGAAGATGAGATGAAGCACTAATAATACAGTGCAAGGTAATTAAGTATGATGCTTTTCTCCTCCTGGGGCTCTTTGCATTTTAATTGGACAAAAGTGTAAGTCAAGTGAGTGAAACTCTGAGACCTCAGTGAGTTGAGAGGCTTTCAGTGGAAAAGGGTGTGGGTGGGTTTGATTAACCTTTCAAGAGTCATTCCAATCCACTACATAAGAAGTTTAGCCTCCCAGCCCTGGACAGTAGCTCTGTTGCCCACCCCTGCTGCTGCTTCTACCCCTACAGGGTAGCTCCCTCTTAGCTCAAGGTCTGGACTTTGGAGTGTTTGTAACATCCATGTCCACAGTCCCTCTTCTTCAGCTTTATGTCCCTAGATCTTTCTGAAAATATAATTCATAACCAATCATCTTTAACTCCTGTTTCACACTTAAAATAAAATTGTCCCTTGTGTATCTGCATATTCCTCACATTATCATGTAGTTGCTTATGTGTTCTCTTTCTTCCACAGGGCTTGATGTCTCCTCCAGGTGTTCCCCCAGCCTTGTCTGTCTAACTTCCCCAGGCTCACTGAGATATAGTTGCTCTTTTTTTCTGGTTCTTAAACATGCCATTCTTCTTCCCGCCTCAGGACCTTTGCACTTGCTGCTGCCTCTGCCTAGAAAGCTGTTCACGTGGCCAGCTCCTTCTCGTCAATAAGTCCCAAGTCAGATGCCACCTCTCTGAGAGCCTTTTTCTGTCATCCCCTATAAAGAAGCCACCAACCTCCAGCTACTCCATCACACTCATTTGTTTTGTTTTCCTCATGTACTTATCTATCTGATATTATCAGATTTGTTTTGGTCTCTTAAAAAAAAAAACTTCTATCGTAACTGGGGAGAACAGGGAGTTGTCTTGTTCACTACTATCCCCTATACCCTAAAACAGCGGCTAGCACTTAGTAAGCAATAAATAAATACGGATGTAATACATGAATGAAGAGTCATACTCAATAAATGTTAGTTGAATGAATGAATATATATATAATGGAGTTTGGTTTCCCTTCTTCTGGACACTCATACCCATACCTTCGTATAGCAAAATTACTGTCTCCTCTGTATTGCAGCTGTCCTCTTTCTCTGGGTAGACTAGGAGCTGAAATAAATTTATCTGTGTATCTTCCCCAGTACTCAGTAGAGTGCCTTTCACATTATAGTTTCTCAGTAAATGTCTAAAGTGACTCCTTCCATTTTCTGATGTCTAATGAAGTCTGAGAAATGCCAGTTGGGTTCTTACCAAAGATGAACAAACTGGCATTTTGTCTTTATGAGTAAGTACATTCACGCTGTGTGATAATCATTGCACAAAGTAGAAAAGATGTCTTGCCTAGCCAGCTCCTTCTAGTCACTATTTTGGGTCTTAGAAACAGGCTGAGAGCAGTCATGACAGTAATTTGCTCATGGATAGACTAATCAACAATGTCAATTGTCTTGTCTCCAATAATCTTGGATTGACATTTTGAGCCCCAACAGCACGTCAGGATATCTTTTAAGAACAGCCTCAGTGATGCCTTGAACCCTGTGCTCCACTGTGGCTTAGCAACCAAATCCATCTATAATTGGAGCTTGGATTATTTTCCACTAATGTGTTTGTTAACTAGCACTTAGGCCAAAATTCATCTGCCATTTTTACTTTGCATAGTTTATCCCTCTCATTTTGGCATATCTCTCCCTATAAAAATTCAGTATCATTTTCAAATTTAGAGATTTTACTATGCACTCTCTTTTCCAAAACATAATAAATCATTAAATCAGATTGGCCTAGGATTGATTCCTTGGGAAATACCACAATGTACATTACCCCATTTAATAATGTTCCTTCCCTATTACCTCGATATTATCCTTTATCCATAATAAAACTCTCTGCCGAATACTAGGGTAAGTTATTGGTGTGAAAAATTTCAAAGACTTTTCCAAGAAAATACATTCATGACTTCCCTTTTCCCTATACATTTATTTTTTCCCTTTTTAAATTTTATTTATTTATTTATTTTTATTTATTTATTTATTTATTTATTTTATTTATTTTCCTTTTCCCTATACATTTATTTTCCTTCTGAAAGAATTCCATAGATCACTCAAGCATGGTTTATTCTTACAGGAGCTAACTTGGTTTTTCTAAAATTGACAGGTATTTGGTAATCCTATTTTTTCTTCCTCTCTCTCTCCCTTTCTCCCTCCCTCCCTTCCTCCTTCCTTCTTTCCTTCCTACTTTCCTTCCTTCCTTCCCTCCTTCCTCTCTCTCTCTCTCCCTTCCTTCCTTCCTTTCTTCCTTCCTTCCTTCTTTCCTTCCTTCCTCCCCTCCTTCTGAGAGAGCAACTGTGTATGCACAAGCTGGGAGGAGGAGGCGGAGGGACAGAAGAAGAGGGGACAGAGAATCCCAAGCAGGCAGTTCCATGCCCAGCAATCCCAAGATGGGCTCAGTTCCACGACCCTGAGATCATGACCTGACCCAAAATCAAGAGTTCCTGGAAGCTTAACTGATTGAGCTACCCAGGTGCCCTGGTAAGCCCATTTTTAATTTAGGATTCCACTAATGTGTGCATATCTCACTTTAAGAGGCTTGATCCCCTTCCATATTTATCAGACTGGGCAAATAATGATTAAGTCTACACCTCAATTTTCAGTCTTTTTTTTTTTTAATTAAATTTTTTATTTATTTTCAGCGTAACAGTATTCATTGTTTTTTCACCACACCCAGTGCTCCATGCAATCTGTGCCCTCCCCAATACCCACCACCTGGTTCCCCCACCCTCCCACCCCCCCGCCCCTTCAAAGCCCTCAGGTTGTTTTTCAGAGTCCATAGTCTCTCATGGTTCACCTCCCCTTCCAATTTCCCTCAACTCCCTTCTCCTCTCCATCCACCCTTGTCCTCTATATTATTTGTTATGCTCCACAAATAAGTGAAACCATATGATACTTGACTCTCTCTGTTTGACTTTTTTTGCTAACACAAGAAGCAGGTACAAAAGAACAGTAAAAAAAGTCACCAGACCTACCTTATTATTTTTGAAAAATTATTTTACAATATGATAAAAATTGATGTCCACATGCACATTCCCACATGCACATTGGGAAACATGTGGCAAAATTATATAAAAACGATCTAATCAAAATCGCCATGTTTTCAAAGCACCTGCATGGCTCAGTCTGTTAAGTGAGCAACTCTTGGTTTCAGTTCGGGTCATGCTCTCAGGGTCTTGAGATGGCTCTGCTTTGGGCAGGGAGTCTGCTTCAGATTCTCTCTCACCATCTCCCAACACCCTCCCCGCCCCCTGCACCCTCCCAGCCCCCCCACGTGCCCCTGCACACATGCATGTGCGCACTTGCTCTCTCCCTGTCTCTCAAATAAATAAATAAATAAATAAAGTCTTTTGAAAAAAACCTATCATGTTTTCCAGCACCCATTAAAAGAGTTCCCACAGGGGTTCATTTCCTTTTCCTTTTTTCTCTAAATTTATCTCCTAATTAATTCTGTCATCATCCTCTCATCCAAATATTGTTACCGCTCCTTCCCTAGGCTTTATATATATATTTTCCCTTTCATCTCTAACTCACTAACTCTGTATTTAGTCTCATTGCTTATAGCCAGTAGTTGATAATAATGAATTTTAGCTTGAAATACTCCTGTAGCCTCTACTTTACGGTCATCAGTGTCACTCTTACAAGTTTTAAATGGATGTTAGTGCATTATTCCTTTTTTAAGAACTTGAAAAGCTAGTAACTCTAAAAGAGGTTTAAACCCATCTATTATTCTCTAGCATACTTCTTTAAACAATCTGAGCAAATAAAATATTTAATCATTTCCTTTTATTCTGCTCTCTTTGATAGAAACCCAGTACTCTTGATTTGTTAATAAGGCAAATAAATTCTCCTTTGAAAGACACGATGGTGGTGTACTTGTGCTTTGAGTTACAACTAGAAGCTCTAAGCTTCCAAGTGACAGTTTTAGAGACTGCTCCTTTAACCTTCATTAATTGCAAAATAAACAGATCTATGAAGCTAAACCTTCAGGAATCTGTAGTAGATGTTCAAAGCTTTTCAGTGTTTTGAAGTAATTGAATACAATCTTCGAGTGGATTCGATTACTGTTTGTTTGTTTTTCTTTAACAGTTATATTGAGATATAATTCACATACCATACAATACACTCTTTATGCCACTTCCTTCCATAAGCAACCACTAATGTACTTTTTGTTTCTCAAGATTTCTCTATCCTAGCCTTTCATAGAAATAGAGTGATACAGCATGTGGTCTTTTGTGACTGATTTCTTTCACTTAGGATAATGCTTTCAAGGTTCAGTTATGTTGTAACAACGTATCAGTACCTTGTTCCTTTTGCCCACCAATACTATTCCATTGCATGGATATACCACGTTTTATTTATCCACTAATCATTTGATAGGCATTTGGATTATTTCTACCTTTTGGCTATTAAGAATTATGCTGCTATAGCATTTATGGACAATTTTCTCTTTGGATATATGTTTTCATTTCTCCTAGGCCCATACTTTGGAGTGGAATTGCCATGCCATGTGACAATCTTATGTTTAATCATTTGAGGAAGCGCCAGACTGTTTTCCAAAGTAATCGTGCCATTTTACATTCTCACTAGCAGTGTCCGAGGGCTCTTATTTTTTTATGTACTTGCCAATGCTTGTTGTTATCTGACTTTGATTCTAGCCACCCTAGTGCGTGTGAAGTGGGATCTTAATGTGGCTTTGATTTGTATTTCCCTGATAATAACGATGTTGAGAATCTTCTTGTGTGCTTCTTCGCCATTTGTATGTTTTCTTTGCATAAATGTCTATTCAGATCCTCTGACCAATTTTGAGGTTTTATGATTGACTTGTAAGAGTTCATCATATATTTTAGATATACGTCCCATAATACAAAAGTTTTTTAATTTGATGATGTGCAGTTTACCTATTTTGTTGTTGTTGTTGTTGTTGTTGTTCTTGCTTTTGACAACGTATCTAAAAAACCCTTGCTAAATCTAAGGTTGTGAAGATATGCCCATATGTTTTCTTCTAAGAGTTTACAGTTTTTGCTCTTACGTTTATCTTTGACCCATCTTGAGTTAATTTTTATATATGTCATAAAATAAGGATCCATCTTCATTCTTTTACATGTGGCTATCCAGGTGTCCCCAACACATTTGTTGAAAAGACTGTTCTTTCCCCATTCAATGGTTTTGGCGACCTTGTTGAAATCAGTCGACTATAGATTTATGCATTTATTTCTGAACTCTCAATCTATTCCATTTATTTATGTCTCTGTGATCATACCACATTATTTTGATTACTGTTGTTTTGTAGTAAGTCTTGAAATTGAGAATGTAAGTCCTACTTTTTCCTTTTCAGAATTATTTTAACTATTCTGGGTCCCTTGCAACTCTATTTGAATTTTATAATCTGCATGTCAACATGCAAAAAGAAGTCATCTGGAATCCTGTTAGAATGTTATTGTATCTATAGATCATCTTGGGGATTATTTACATCTTAACAGCATTTTCTGATCTATGGACATGGGAATGTTTTCCCATTTAGTTTTTATTTAATTTCTTTCAAGAATATTTTTAGTTTTCAGAGTATTAGTTTTGCACTTCTTTGTTAAATTTATTCCTAAGCATGCTATTTTTTAGATGCTATCATAAATAGATTGTTTTATTATTTTCATTTTTAGGTTGATCATTGCACGTATAGAGATACAATTGATTTTTATATGTTGATCTTGTATCTTGCAACCTTGATGGATGAATTCATTCACTAGTTCTAATAATTTTTTAGTGGGTCCCTTAGGATTTTCTATATACAAGAGTATGTCACCTATGAATATAGTTTTATTTATTCTTCTCCAACCTGGATGCCTTTTATTTCCTTTTCTCACCTAGTTTCCTCCATATTTGTAAGAGATACTGTTCTATAGTTTTCTTTTCGTGTGTTTGTCTGTCTTTGATATCAGGGTGATATTGACTTCATGGAATGATTTGGGAAGGGTTCCCTCTTCCTCTGTTTTTTTGGAAGAATTTGCGAAGAATTTGGATTTATTCTTCATTGAATGTTTGGTAGAATTCAGTGGTGAAGACATCTGGGCCTTGGTTCTACTTTGTGGACATTTTGGGAGGTTACTGATTTGATCTCCTCACTTGTCATAGTTCTATTCCAATTCTCTATTTCTTTTTGAGTCAGTTTCAGTAGAATGTGTCTTTCTTGGTTCCTGATTCTCTGTCTGAGCTTTCCCATTTGATTTTCTGTAAGCGCTGGCGGCAGATGTGATAAATCTACACCAGGACTGTGAACCAGAATGAGTGTGGCTGGCTGCAAGACTTGGAAAGAAAAAAAAATCAGTCAGGGGTCAACAACCTGTGAATCAATAGAAGCCAGAATGTGCATTAGCAGGGAAGTCGGGACCAGCCATGAAACAGAGCCAGTAGGACGCTAGAGCCCAGAGGGAGGATAAGAACCAGGAGGTATGCAAATCTGAGAAGGGAAAAAAAGCAAAAAAAAAAACCCAAAACAAAACAAAAAAAAGGCAGACTAAGGTTCAGACAGAAACATCAGAGCCCAGCAATGAGATTAGAGATAATGCCTGGCACTGTACCACCCTCAACCACAACCCAGGAGCTTTTCTGAGCATGTGGTGAAGGCTGGAACCTCTCCCTAAGCTTGGTGCCCTGGGATGCAAGGATGCAGACATGTGGGACTATCTGACCACATTGGGGAATGAGAAGAGGAGAAATGAAGTAGTGGGAGAATTATTAAATGATCTATATTGCCTGTTCAAGACATATCCTAGAACCCAACCCCTTAACTATGACTGAGAACTACCAAAGAAAAAAATTAATTTAATTTAATATTAGTATATAGAATTTAAAATCCATTCTCAAACCGTACATGACTATACCAAACAATGCACAATTAGACTGACATTTTATATGTCCCAGAAGCAAGAAATTATTTTCTCATATTTTGGAATATAAAAGCTGAGCCATTTATTCCAAATAATTCTCTTCCAAAAAGCATGGGTAACATGAATCCATTAAATAAATAAAAGAAGTAAAATGGAAAATATTTCTGATCACATATTTGATTAAAATATTTAGTATTGTGTATCTGGAAAAAGACAATCCCTTGAGGAATACAAATTCCAAGTAAGATGGGGTTTATTTTAAAGAGAGAAAGCCACAGCTATGCTAATAATCCCTTTTAAGATTTTGTGGATAACATGAGACCCACAGTAGTATCTAACATAAACATGTAAGGAGATTTGAGAAAAACACAACAAAAATAAACTGTGAGAATCCCCCCTACAAAGTTTTTTCCACCCTCTGGCTCTTTTCGCCTCTGAAGGAAAGGAAAAAAACTCCTAGGAGAGGAGAGAAAGATAAAGAAGAATCAGGCAAGTGAATTTATAAACTATCTCCTTAAAGTAAACACCACATTAATTGATAGATATAGACTGATGATTTGATTTGTTATTAAATGAGTCAGGACTCTTAGGTTTAAGTCTGCAAAACCAACACAAATGAGCTTAACTCCAAAGGTAGCTTGTTGGTTCATATTAGTTGAAAAAGCTCAGAGATGAGATGGAGATGGAGGCTACCCGTTGCTTTCTCACTCCTTCCATCTCTTGGCTCTGATTTCTTCTGTGAAGGTCCCATACCTGCCACACAGCCATGATTCAGACCCTTACCATCTCCACTATTGTAGATGCAGTGACCTCTTGAACAATTTGTATTCTGCAGAGCACCCTCCACATTACCATTAGAATTGCCTTTCTGAAATGCAACTCGCAACTCACAACATGACAAACTCCTGTTTAAACCCCCCTATTACCCCTAGGACAAAATCCAGCCCTCCAGGCACACAGCTGCAGTGTGACTTTTGACCTGGCTCCTAGGTGCCTCACCAGCCTTGTTCTGGCCACTCTCCTTGCACTGCCTGTACTGATCACACTGAACTAAATCCGTGTTCCTCCCTCATGACATGCCCTTTTGCATCTTTGTGCCTTTGCACACACTGTGCCTTGACCTGAAATTCCCTTCATTTTTTTGGTCCCCACTCCCTATCCAATGAACACTCATTCTTTAAAGACACCATCTCCTTTAGAAAACTTCTGAATCCTCCCAGACTGAGTTGGGTGTCTGTGTTAGGCATGTCCAAGCATCCCGAGCTTACTTTAATTATATCACTTTATTGTCATTTTCTGTTTATTTGTGTCTTCATCTAGCAGACAGTAATTTCTCTGAAGACAGGGTCCTTATCCTAGCATAAAATCCTGGGAAGAATAGATCCATAATAAATATCTTAAAAATGTAAATGATACACTAAAAACTACACAGAAACCCAAAGCCTAGGAGGCTAATTAAAGACACAGTCTTTCAGAGAACCAAATAAATAATATGTGGGGCAAATTTGAAAAATATTTCACAGGACACAGAAAATTGATAAAGAAATAAAAATAGATATGATAAAATTGAGTATCATGGAAATAGAAAGTATAGTGGATAGTTGCTTCTTGTGTTGCAGGTCTATTTTTTTCCTTTTAGAAATCTTTCATCCCATACCTAGTGTGGCTATCAATCATATGACCCCCCTCTCTGCCATGAGAAAGTACATGTAACTCATGCTGATCACCCTAGTCCCTTAGACCTGGAAATGGAACCAGTGAACCAGGAATAGGAATGGGCTCCCCTGACTTCACCCCAACTCAGCAGGGCCAATTAACATTTTTATGAAGGGACTGATATGGGTCTCACTTGGAATCTCGAATCATGAGCTGCCAGGGGGTACTTCTGGTGTCAAGTAAAGCAAGCCCACCTGAGAATTAAGCCAAAGTAGGAAAAGGATTGCTGAAAAGTAGAGATGGCATTTGACTTACAGTTTTGAATCATTGCATCCAGACAATCTGAAATCAGATTTCACAAACTCCCAATTATGTGAGACCTAACTTTTTTTAAAGATTTATTTATTTATTTGAGGGGGGGAGAGGCAGTGGAGGAGGGAGAGGGATGAGCAGACTCCACGCTGAGTGCAGAGCCCAATGGGCCTCAGTCACAGGACCTGGAGACCACCATCCTGGCTGAAACCAAGAGTCAGTTGCTCAACTGACGGTATCACCCACGTGCCCCATGAGACCTAAGCTTTTACTCAAGCAGTCATAAGACAAAGATTGGTAACTGGAAGTGGAATATAGCAAGCGTCAAGCTCTAAAATGTAGAATTGTCTGAGCTGAGGTGTGATGAGAATTCTTCTGTTCTTCTGTTCCCACATGAGTACTGAACATCTGGGTTATGAGGTAGACACAAAATAGACTGTTATCTGTTGTAGTTTGGAAATCTGATCACATGTCTCCTGTGGCTAGTGCTTTAGTGGCTTGCAGAAAATGTCAAGATATTGGAGTTAGTTAATGACTTTTTTTGATGATTTTAATGATGCCAAGAAAAAAGAGTCTTCATCAAATAGTTAAACAGAGAGTCACACATATTATTCAGCAATAAATAGAAGTGAAGTACTAAAGCATGCTAAAACATGATGAACCTTGAGAATATGCTGAGGGAAAGAAGTTAGCCACAAAGGACCACATAATGTATGATTCCATTTATATGAAATATCTCCAACGGGGAAATCTATAGGGACAGAAAGTAGTTTAGCAGTTTGCAGGGATGGGAGGGTGGGACTATCAGGAGGTGAGGGGGTGAGGTTTCTTTTTGGGTAATGATAGTGTTCTAAAATTGATTATGGTGTTGGATGTACAACTCTGTCAATATACTAAAAGCTGTTGGTGTGTATACTTGGAATGGGTGAATTATATGTGTCCTATGAAATTCTCAATATGATATATACACTCATATCCCTATAGTTCTTTTAAAAAGTGCTAGCTCTGGCCTCAACAGCAAGTAGCAAGGTGATACCATATGGCCTTGCTGAGAGGCACTTTCGACCTCTAACCTGCAATCTCAGATACCCAACAGTCAGCTACTCATATTCATTTGGAGAAGTCCAGGAGTGCAATTCTCTCCTTGAAGCTAAAGTTAGTGAAAGTAAAAACTGGGAGGTGAGGAGTGTAGTGGGAGATAAGTCTGGCAAGGGTCGAAGTTTGACCCCTGGGCCTTACCCAGACACTTCCTGCTGTTAACTTCTCTGACCAACAAAAGCAAGAGTAATTCCACTGCTAAGAGACAACCGCTGTACATAATCCAGAGAAAGATTATGGGTCTTGGGGTTTTGGGCTTCATGGAGGGACAGAAAATGGGAGGAGAACAGTTAAACCAAGGACTAGGGGGTAGGCAGACAATCAAAGTCTGTGGCAAAGAAAAAAAGCCACTGGGCTAGGGGTTTAGGTTCAAGAATCATGATCTTTCCAGATCTCTGGTTTTGGCTACTTGTTCTTAGAGTTGACAATGCAGGAGAAGTCCACTGCCAGAATAGGGTGTTTGCTCTTTCTGCCAGCAGTGAAGGTCTATGCCATAGAGTGGGGGCTGGAAGTTGGTTTCCCATTTTCAAATAAAAGTTTTTGTTGTAGTTTCTTATTTGACCTCCTGTGCTGAAATCCTGAATATGTTAGGGGTAGTTATATTTCTTATCTACCCATAGGTTGCTAAATGATGAGTTATCTGGACCTGAAATCCTGGTGTTTAGAATAGTACGTGGGAACTGGATGAGTTTTGGAATTTCTTCTTTTGGGGAAGAAGAGAGTGTGTATTCGTTTGTGGAAGAGGAACTTGTGTTGTCATAGGGAGGAACACTTTTTAAAATGGATGTACAGGGATGCCTGGGTGGCTCAGTCAGTTAAGTGTCTGACTCTTGATTTTAGCTCAAGTCATGATCTCAGGATTATGAGATGGAGCCCCACATTGGGTTCCACACAGGGCGTGGAGCCTGCTTAATATTCTCTCTCTCCAGGAGCCTGGGTAGCTCAGTTGGTTGAAGTCTGACTCTTGATTTTGTCTCAGGTCATGATGTCTGGGCCATGGGACGGAGTCCTTTATCAGGCTCTGTGCTCAGTGTGGAGTCTGTTTGGGATTCTCTCCTTCTCTCTGGCCCTCTCCCTCTGCCCCTTCCACACCCTCTCTCTGTTTCAAATAAATTTTAAAAAATATTAAGAAAAAAAGATTCTCTCTTTCCTTCCTCTGCCCCTCCCCACCTCTCCCTCTCTCTCTCTAAAAAAAAAAAAAAAAAAGAATGTATAGAAATGTGTGTGTGTGTGTGTGTGTGTGTGTGTGGTGTGTGTGTGTGTGTGGTATGCTGGGTAGTTTAGGGATGGAGGGGAACTTTTGTATTTTGTAACAGCTTGACCCACATCTGGTGGGCATATAATACATGCCCCTCCATACTCGGGTCATAGGGGCATCACATATTAAAGCCAACAAGAATCACTATTTTAGTAAAATTTATATGCTTCCTGGGGGAGAAAAGTCTTTCTCCTAGTGATATCTCAAGTCACCTATAAGCTTGAAGCTCCTGGGAGCTATTTTTGCTGCCATTTTTCAGAGAATCTTCCAGAGAACAAAACTACTAGGGAAGGCAAGAAGGCAAGGACTGATGGGCTTTTTTGTTCCTTATGGCAGCCCCAGCACTAAAAACAGTGTCTGGCACATTGCTCTCAGTAAATGTTTGTTGAATGAGTAAAATCAGAACTGAAAAATAGGAAGAGAGAATGAGAGAGAGAGAGAAAATGCTGGTAACCTGGTTTGAACTTCTCGTTCCAGTTGTTTAGAGCCAACTGTACCCCTTCAACTTCCCAAGTACCTCAGCCAGCTAATTCCCTTTATTTTTTAAATGAATGTGGCAAATATTAAATTGGCTCATGAGGTAAGACTCCAAGCCTGACTAGTGTGACTTCGTGTACACCAGAGGCTAGAAAACGGAAGTCTACAGGACTCAGATGCCTTTGTGCTGGGGGTTTCTGCGTGTGACACGTCCCCACCAAATAGACGCGTCTGAATGAGATTTGAAAGAGGGAGACTCAGAGAGGATTATGAGTGGCTCTGCGGGCTCTCCTGGTGGCCGATACTTTTGCAGCAGCTAGGACAGAAACACTGATGTCTAGTCAGTCCCTAGCTCCATGTAGTCAGCCAGGATGGGAGTGATTTCCTGGTCTGGCAGCTTCGGGGACCAAGAAAGGGGCAGCATCGTCTTCATTTAAGTTAGCGATTTAGCCACTCACTGAAGCAGATTTTAGGTGTAGCTTCAGGAGTTGTTCTGAAAGCCCAGCCTGCTACTACAAGTCTTTCGATCACTCTCTAGTAAGTTCATAGTCTTGAGTAAGTATCTCCCACCTTAACCTGGCTAGAGCCAATTCTGTTTTCTCCAAGGAAACTCTGACCACGACAACAGATTTGATTTTCTGTCAGGAGCAACTGCAAGAGTCCAGAAAAGCCTCTTAGAAATTCCAAAGGTAAAAACAACAAAGGAGCAGAAATAATGAAACTATGAGAGAACTTCCAAGTTCTCTTGGAAGAAATGGTACAGGGGAAATGGTATTTTCAGTGGAAAAAATATATCAGCCTGGTCTCAGACCTCTGTACAACACCAAATCCCACAAAACAATAAAACAATATCCGTAGAAACTTGAGGGTGGGGATGCTGTCATTTATGTGTAATGTCAAACAAATGGCATTCTCAGATGTAAAAATCTCTAATCAGACTGTTTATATGTCCTGTCTCAAAAATTGCTCAACATGGGCTTTCTTGCAGAGAGAGCAAAACTAAAGAATACAAAAGTTGAGAATTGGTATCAGGGGGAAAAAAAAACCCCCAAATCTTGCCAACATACAACAGAACCAAGTAAATATATAAAAATAAAATTCATAAGTATATCATAAAAGGGAGTGCAAAACAAAAACAATTGTAAAGAAAATTTGTGATTTTTTTAATAGGATGGCGTATCTATTAGGGCTCTTTGCAAGCAGTAGAAATGAACTCTGAGCAAAGACGGGAATTCATCAGACGGCTGTGGGGTAGCCACAGAGTCAAAAAAAAAAAAAAACAAAACAAAACAGAATTAGGTCTCAGAAAGGGTAGGAATCAGAGCAAGCTCAAGGATCCAGAAGAAACTAATAGACCATCTCAAGTCATTAGAGCTACGGTGCTCTGCTATCACCGTTACTAGTTTTTTTCAGGTGAAAGCAAAGTGCTTCTGGTCTACTCTGATTATTTAGAATGTAGAAAAGAGCATTTCCTAGTTCTGTCACTGTATTCTAGTGCCTAAGACTGTAGGACTTTGTCCATAGGTATGCGGAACTGCGCTTAGAGCTAGGATCACCGTCCAATCATGTCAACCATAATCATTCTTCAAGACTGTGGGGATGCTTCCAACCTTCTAGCAGGCTTTCCTCCACATCTCATTGGTCAGAATGGCATCATATTCCCATTCCTAAACCAATTAATGCAAGGAGAATGGAATTATTTAGACTTGGATTTGGTCTAATTAAAATTCATCCCTGGGTACTGGGGAGGAGTTCAGTCTCCTTGAGGCACATGGTTGTCTTATAACTTTAAAATAAAAAAGGCATTGTGTTGAGCAAGTAAAAACAGCTGTTGGGTAAGCCACAAACAGTGGCATTAATATCTGAAATTTCCTCAGGGATATAGTATTGCCTTTGATTTACTATTTTAATAGGGAGAGGAAATTCTAGTATCTTCCATTTTGTTCTTCCTCTCATAATAGGGAAAATATCTGGGGATTTTTGCCAGTTGTTAAGAATATTCCATTCAACACAGTAACTGGAGAAAAATCCACAGGATGAAGGGGTTTAGGGTTTGTGTCAAATTTTATTTATTTTACCTGACCCAGGTATATCCTTACTCTGATAGGTAGTTCTCAGTGAATTTCTGTGTACCAGAAATTACTATCAGCTCAGAGCTAGTATCTAAAAGTTTCCCCAAAGCCTTAATTATTTCTCTCATCCTAGGACATAGTTATCCTCTTCAATGACTTTTAGGAATATCTAGGGGTAATAGTGAAAGAATCAACTTTTGCTGTAATGGTTACTAGTCTCCCCTTCAAGTAAGATGCTGTGGATCTGTGGATTCAGCTCTAGAAATCGAGTAAGAAGTCATGACTCTCTACTTTCTTGGCTCAGATAAGATCCTATTCAACTTACCTAGGGTATTTTGGTTCCACAAGCCAAGTAAGACTTTACTGAGGACCCTATGCTCAAAGAGACATAGCCAGAGGTCTCTGAAAGTGAAATATTTCTGATGACCGAGTTGCTCTTCCTACCTGTTGTAATCATGCCCACTTTGCTCTGACTGTTGATGGAGGCTATCTCACTTCTGTAGTCCCAAGATTATGCCTTCCCAAATGAAACTAGAGAACATATTTCAATTGCAAATTTCCCACTAGCAATTTCCAACATTTAAAAAATAGTGAAGCATTAAAAAAAAAAAAAAAGATACTGGAATTTCCCTCAGCAGTGCAGGTCTCAAGACCTTGGGGAAGGGATAGTCATTCCAGTCCTTCTTGGGGCAACATTTATGGGTATATAAGCAGGACACTCATGATGGATCTTTTCCAGCATTCCTATCTCAAGGAGTTGTTAATTTCCTTCCTGTATATATGCCAAGGGATTTTTGGCATCTCCGCTTTCTTCAATGAGGGCCAGTGTTGGAGCCTGATTTGCTTTATCCAACCCATTTAGACACCCAACTGCTTGAGCCAACACTTTGAATGTAGTGCTTCTGATAAGTGCATCCACACTGACAAATTCAGTTCAATGTAAAATTATGGTTCACTCTTCTTGGTCAAGTGCTTTCAAAATATATTCCCACAAAAATTTCAACAGTACGTTCTTTTTTAAAAGTAGCAAATCTTCTGTAGTCCTTACAGTGTAAAAACCTTCTCTTGGCAAAAGGAGAGTCCTGACCAACTATATCAGGCCAGTGTTATTGCCTGTTTGTGTTTTATGTGCGCAGTGCAACATTAATTGAAGGACTCATCAGATTTATTATTCAAAGAATTTTTAAACTTGAGTATAGATGACACACGACATTATATTAGTTTCAGCTACACAATGTATTGATTCAACACCTCCCTGTGTTATGCTGTGCTCACAAGTGTAGGTACCATCTGGCATCATAACAATACTGTTATAATATCATTGACTGTGTTCCCTATGTTGTGCCTTTTATTCCTGTGACTTTTTCATTCCACAACTGGAAGCCTGTATCTCCCACCCTTCTCCTATTTAGATCACCACCCCCCCCCCCAATTCCCCTTTCCTCTGGTAGCCATCAGTTTATTCTCTGTATTTACAGGTCTGAATCTGCCTTTCATTTATTTACTTATTTGTTTTGATTTTTAGATTCCACACATGAATGAAATCATATGGTATTTGTCTTTCATAGTCTGACTTGTTTCACTTAGCATTATACCCTCTAGGTCCATCCATGCTTTCACAAATGGCATGATCTCACCCCTTTTTATGGCTATATAATATTCCATTATAGATTTCACATACACATACCACATATATATATACCATGTATTATAGATATATATATCTATATATAGAGAGAGATATATAATACCATGTATTATAGATATATATTTCATGTAGATATATCATATATACATATGCATGTATACACCACATCTTCCTTATTCATTTGTCTATCAATGGATACTTTGGTTGCTTCCATGCATTGGCTATTCTGAATAATGCCGCAATAAGTATAGGGCTGCAAATATCTTTTCGAATTAATGTTCTTGTTTTCTTTGGGTAAACACCCAGAAATAGATTGTAGAATTACTGGATCGTATGATATTTGTATTTTTAATTTTTTGAGGTACCTCCTGTACTGTTTTCCACAGTGGCTGCACTGATGTACATTCCCTTCAAAGGGGCAGGAGAGTTCCTTCTTCTCTACATCCTCACCAACACTTATTACTTCTTGTCTTTTTGATTTTAGCTGTTCTGACAAGTGTAAGGTGATATCTCATTGTAGTTTTGATTTGCATTTCTCTGGTAATTTGTGAGGTTGAACATCTTTTCATGTGTCTGTTGGCCATCTTCTTTGGAAATATGTCTATTCAGGTCCTTTGCCCATTTAAAAAATTGGATTATTTGTTTCTTTTTTGTTTGTTTTGGTGTTGAGTTGTATAAGTTCTTTATATATTTTGGGTATTAATCCCTTATTGGATGTATCATTTGTAAAGATCTTCTTCCATTCAGTAGGCTGCCTCTTTATCTGTTGATGATTTCTTTTGCTGTATAAAAGCCTTTTATTTTGGGACAGTCTGTTAAGCCATTGCCTTCGGCTTGGGTCATGATCCCAGGGTCCTGGGATTAAGTCCCGCATCGGGCTCCTTGCTCTGCAGGGAGCCTGCTTCTCTCTCTGCCTCTGCCTGCATTTGCTCTCTCTCTGTCTCTCTCTCTCTCTCTGAGAAATAAATAAATAAATCTTAAAAAAAAAAGGCTTTTATTTTTATGTAGTCCCAATAGCTTTTTGTTTTGTTTTGTTTCTCTTGGCAGAGGAGACATATCTAGAAAAATGTTGCTATGGCCAATGTCAAAGAAATTACTGCCTATGTTCTTTTCTAGGATTTTTATAGTTTCAGTTCTCATATTTAGGTCATTAATCCATTTTGAGTTTATTTTTGTGTATAGTGTTAGAAATTGGAGGACTTACTGTATTTAAAATGCCAGGACTGGTGTGAACAAAAGATAAGAGCATTCCCCCAAAAACCATTTCCAGCAGTTCTCAAAAGCCTTGAGAGTAGGAGGTGTTAAAATCAGTTAAGGATCCTTTGCAAAATGTACATACCTTTTCCTTCCTCCAGGGTTGAATCAGATGATGGGGGAGGTTGGGGCAGGGACATCATGCGTATTAGAAAAGTTCTCTAGATTTTCTGGTAGGCACCATCCTACACTTAAAACTCATGACCCCTCCAACCACTACTACATGCCCATCTTAATTATGAATATAGTTTAAAATTGATGTTTACAATTAATTATAAGGAGAGTGACTCTTCTTACATTGTGATAAATTGTGTTCATGTTCATGTTCATTCATAAGAACATGTTCTTAATAGAGTCTGCTCCTTTAGGCTGGTTTGTGGAATGAGAAGTCACAACAGAATTGCAGCCACTGGCAGAAACCATGAACAATATACAGATGCTTGTTCTCGGAAGCTATAGAGATTCGAGTTGTTTGTTACTTCAGTAAACCTGACTAACATACATAAAATGATTTTTTCTTTCTTTTTTTTTGAGAAGGGTGACGAGCACCTTGATGGGTTTGATTAGATATTTGAAGTGACACCAAAGCTTGGATTCAGGGTATGCACTAGAGAGAGCTGAATTTCTTTATTTAAGAAAGTAGAAAAACTTTGTTTTATCTGGTGGAGGGGGAATTGGCCAGGGAAATAAAATGGAGAGAGCAGAGGGCTGAGTAATGAAGCAGGAGACTAGAGATCCAAAAACTGTTAAAGGAGTTTTAGGTCCATATGCTTAACTTAGGGTTTTATATTGCTTTCATTTTAGCTAAGTATTTTAAATATACATACCATGTATGAGTGTGTTTTTGGTGGAAATACAAGAAATGAGTTGAATATGTAGGAGACCCAAAAGGATTGTAAATAATGTTAATGAGATACACCTACATGAATAAAATTGGTAGCAATGGACACACCATATCCCTTTTAGGAAAGTTAGCCATTTTAAAGATGTCAGCATTTCCTAAAGTCACTTTATAGGTTCATTTCCAGCATGTTTTCTTATCTTTTCGATTTCTGGGATTTGACAAAGTGATTTTAAAATTCCTTTGGAATGATGAACACACTGTAACAGCAAAGACAAAGATGAAAAAGTTGAGGAGTGAGGAGTAATTTATCCTATCCATTAAAATAGAGTAAAAATGCACAGTGTTGAGATAGAAAGAGCATGGGCTTTGGATCCAGTAAACTTACGTTTGAATGCCTGGCTCTGACACATTCCAGCTGTGTAGTCTTAGGCAATTAACTTAATATCTTTGAGCAAAATGTGTGTTATAGATCCTAACTGTCCCACTCCTTCCTCCTCTCCCCGTAATCACATCCTTGCCATGGTGTCATCATGGACAGGTCTACTTCCTTTCCTCTTGGCTTTAGGCTTGGCCATAAGACTTGGTCAGTGGCTGCAGGTGAAAGAAACAGTGTTTAAATCTCAAGCCCAGGCCTCACCAACCTCCACAGTTCTGCTGGCCCGGCTGTACCCCCGTTGCTGACAGAGGAAGATCTTCCCCTAGTCACCTGCCACCCTTTCATCACAGACCAAGGAAAAATGAATGAAAGGCACAGCTGTCCCACCTGCCCCACAGATCCACGAAAATAAATAATTGCTTTTTTAAGCTCTTGACAATTAGCCAACAAAATGTATTAGTGGTTTCTTTTCTTTTCTTTTTTTTTTTTTTGTATTAGTGGTTTCTTAAGGAAGATTCTCAGGAAGTGCCATAAACACTTCTGCTTATACCTTATTGGCCGGAATTTAGCCACATGGTCAATTGTAACTGCAAGGGTGGCTGGGAAATGTGTCTAGCTGGATTTGGTACTCTCTCACTGTGGAAGAAGACGAGAATGGATCTAGTGGGACAACTAATAGTCTTAGCCACAGGTGTATGATCCCTACTGATTTTTTTTAAGTGAGGTAAAATGCACATAACATACAATTTACCATTTTAGTCATTTTTAAAAGACTTTATTTATTTATTTGAAAGAGAGAGAGAGAGGGCATCAGGGAGGAACAGAGAGAGAAGGACAAGCAGACTCCATGCTGAGCATGGAGCCAGCTGTGGGGCTTGACTCCATGGCCCTGAGATCGTGACCTGAACCGAAATCAAGAGCCAGATGCTTAACCAACTGAGCCACCCAGCTGACCCCATCTTAGCCATTTTAAAATATACAGTTGAGTGGTATTCAACAAATTCATAATGTCATACAACCATCAATCCCTTTTGATTTTTGAATGAGTCTTTAGACATATAATTATTTATTTTTTTATAAATGAAGTCAGTCTGATTGTTTATCCATCAGCCTTTGTTCTCCACGTAACTCTCTAAGAGATCTTTCTGCGTCAATAAATGTAGAACCATTTAATTCTTAACAACTTTATATTTGCCAAAATATAGCCATAACACAATTTATTTGACCTTTTCTTTTAGGTTATTTCCAATTTTCTTCCTAATTTAAACAATGCTAAAATGAAACCCTGTACATCCGTGTTTGAATATATGAGTAACTATTTTTGTTGGAAAGATTCCTAGAAGTGGGATTGCTTGTTCAAAGCATACATGCATTTTTATTTCAAAAGATACTATAAAGTTACTCTCCAAAAAGTCTTTAATAATTTATATTTCCAAATGAGTATATGAAAATGTCTTTTTTTGAAAGCAGTCTTTTGACAGTAATAAACCAAAAGCCTTAAACTGCTCATGCTTCTTGTCCTATTAATTTTGTTTGTGGACAGTGTCTCAAAAATAGTTCTAAAACACAAAAACAAATTCTATATAAATATGTGCATTGTAACATTGTGCTCACACTGGCAGCACGTATACTAAAATTGGAACGATACAGAGAAGATTAGCACGGCCCCTACGCAAGGGTGACATGCAGATTCATGAAGAGTTCCATATTTTTTTTAAAAAAATTCACTGTATAAGCTAAATAAGTCAATTAGCAAAAGATAATTACCATATGATCTCACTCATATGTGGAATTTGAGAAAAAAACAGAGGCTCATGGGGGAAGGGAGGGAAAAATAACACAAGATGATATCAGAGAGGGAGATAAACCATAAGAGACTCTTTTTCTTTTTCTTCTTTTTTTTTTTCTTTTGCGAGAGAGAGCACAAGCAGTGGGAGCAGCAGGCAGAGGGAGAAGCAGGCTCTCTGCTGAACAAGTAGTCCAATGTGGGACTTGATCCCAGGACCCTGGGATCATGACCTGAACTAAGGCAGAGGCTTAACCGACTGAGCCCCCAATGCATCTCCCATAAGAGACTCTTAATCATAAAAAAGAAACAGGGCTGCTGGAGGGGAAAGGATAGGGGTAGGGGATGAGGTCGCTGGGTGATGGATATTAAGGAGGGCACCTGATGTAATGAGCACAGGGTATTATATAAGACTGATGAATCACTGACCTCTACCTCTGAAAATAATAATACACCACATGTTAATTAATGGAATTTGAATTAAAAAAATAAAATTCATCATAAATTTTTAAAAATGTCCATTGTGACTTTATATATAATTGTGAAAAACTGGATACTACCTAAATTTTTTAAATGGAGCATGTAAATTATTGTAAAACCCAGTGTAGCAATTACAATGACAATTCCAAAGACTGTTTAATAACATGGAAAATGCTTACGGTATAATGTTACTTGAAAATTGCAAGATTTAATGAAAAGCCTAATCAAAATGTTCAAAATAATTGTATTTTAGATGTATACCTATTTATACTACTTTTAAAAAATCCTACTATAATACTGTTTATTTCCCAGACTTTTTTGATTGAAGATTATGTTTTTCTAAGTAAAAAATATTTAATCATAACCCTGTACTCTATTGGTATTCAATAGATTCTCTGATGACTATCCCTGAAACATTTTATAAAAAGGAGCCAATTAAAAATACAGCATAACAAACACGTTGGAATTGTCTTGACTTTATGAGTACATCTAGTTATCATCCTCAACAAAATTGTGAAGGAAGGAAAATTAGTCTTTGTTTTCAACCTTTTGTGCAACCTTCCCTTTAACTACCAGATTTTATATTCTGGTTTCTATTCCTACGGAATCTGGCTTTCTGATCACTGCTACTGAGTTAACTAGTAATAGCAAATGGAGGTATTTGCATTTTATAAGATCTGACCCTTAAAAATAAGAAAATTCTTGTAAAACTTTCAACATAAAGGAAGTGTCCAGTTTGTGTTGATGATGATGGTGGTGGTGATAAGGGTGATGGTACTGACCGTGGAGAAGCTTTTAACAATAAAATGGGGGCTTTGAGGGAAAAAGTGATTATTTTCCATTTCCATTTCAAAATATTTCCACTTTCAGAGTATGCCTGAAATTTCTTTCTTCTTAGAGAAAAAAAACCTATGATGTATCCGTAGTCTGTAATGATACCAGAGATAACTATAACCGTAAGAGTACTCAAATCTTTCTTAAGTCTATTTATATTTTCAACCTACATGATTGCCTGGATTTTTGAATTACTGTTATAAAACATTAGCACTTTCTTTTAGTAATACTAACATTGCCTCTTGAAACTTGAAGGGGCATCCTCTCTTGTTAATATTCTTGTATTTGTGGAGTAAATTTAAATGAACCATATCCATCATATCCATATATCTGATGCTTGCCATGACTTTATAAATTAAAACATATGAGGCTGTTTGTTTCCTTCTAGGCACTATGCCTAGAATTTGGTGCCCTCAGGTAAGTGGTTGAGCTTGGACATGGCTGCGTGCCAAAAATGAGGTTTCCTCCAGCTGTGGACAACTAAGGCTTACAGCCTAAACTTTTCCACAGCTCTATTTTTCCTGCAAAAATAATCACCCCACAAAGTTAGAATTGATATTAACTAGCTACTAATTACCAGATCTTAGGTTTTAAGGAAAGATGAAATTCTACATGAGTTTTTAAAATATGCCTAACTGTAACACCATTTAGTGTCTCCCTGAATATACGTCAATGGCATGGTGGTCAAATCTAATTGTTTTGTTTTAGTGCTCCACTAAGTCTTTCCTTGGAGTCCAAGGACATTTGGAACTTACATACATTTCCAAATCTGATTCCAACTCTCTCTGTTTACGTATTGCCTCTTATAGAGCAAGTCTTGGGGTGCCACCTTTCCAGCCCAAAGAAGCTTATCAAGATGTTTCCCTAAACAAAGGTAGTGATTGTTTTCATTCTACCTCACTAAGTTCTGTATGAAGCTTTGCCCCACAGTTTACAGCTTGTCTTTCATTGGCTTCCTGAAGTCTTGAAGCAGATGTACATTTTAAAAAAAAGATTTTATTTATTTATTTGACAGAGAAAGGGATCACAAGTAGGCAGAGAGGCAGGCAGAGGGAGAGGGGGAAGCAGGCTCCCTGTTGAGCAGAGAGTCCAACGTGGGGCTCGATCCCAGGACCCTGAGATCATGACCCGAGCTGAAGGCAGGGGCTTAACCCACTGAGCCACCCAGGTGCCCCAGATGTACATGTTTTACCCTTACACTTTTGGTAAAGCGAAGTTGCTCTCAAGGTCCATCATATCCTCTCTCTACTGCTGTTCTTCCTTCCTCCTTCTACTTCCCCCTCCATTCCCTTTCCTCTCCCAAATGGATGACTTATAAATACAACTGCTTTATTTGCATGTTCCTGCTTATTGGTAGAGTTGAGCAACTATTCATGTTTACTAACCATTTGCATTTCTTCTGTGATTTTGCAAATTTAGATGTTTTGCCCATGTGTTTAGATTGTCTTATCCTAATTAGTTTCTTTATATCTCATTGTATTCTAGATATTAACTCCTCATCTCATACATATGAAGATAATTTCGTTTCATTCTGTTAGGTTATCTACTCACTTGGGTTATTATCTTTCTTCTTATGAATGTTTTCAATTCTTATGTAGTCAAATCTGGTCAGCTTTTTCTTTCCGCTTTCTGAGTTTTGCATTTTTCCTATCAGATCTTCTAGCTTGTGATTACAAAAATACTCTCTTTGTTAAATTTTAATTTTACTTAGTTAACATACAGTGCCATATTGGTTTCTGGAGTAGAATTAAGGGATTCATCACTTACGAACCTCACCCAGTGCTCATCACAACAAGTGCCCTCCTTAATACCCATCCCCCATCTAGCCCATCCCCCACCCACCTCCCTCCCTCATTCCTCAATTTGTTCTCTATTATTAAGAGTCTCTTATGGTTTGTTTCCCTCTCTCTTTTTTCCTCCCCTTCCCATATGTTCGTCTGTTTTCCTTCTTAAATTCCACAAATGAGTGATATTTGTCTTTCTCTGACTGACTTATTTCACCTAGCATAATACAGCTCCATTCATGCCATTGTAAATGTCAGGATTTCATTATTTTTGATGGCTGAGTAATATTCCATTATATATATATATATATATATATATATATATATATATTCAACATCTTTATCTATTCATCAGTTGATGGACATTTGGGCTTTCTCCATATTTTGGCTATTGTTGATAATGTTGCTATAAACATTGGGGTGCGTGTACCCCTTCAAATCTGTATTTTTAAAAAGATTTTATTTATTTATTTGACAAATAGAGAGAGAGAGATCACAAGTAGGCTGAGAGGCAGGCAGAAAGAGAGGGGGAAGTAGGCTCCCCGCTGAGCAGGGGCTCGATCCCAGGACCCTGAGATCATGACCTGAGCCGAAGACAGGTCCCATTGAGCCACCCAGGTGCTCCGAAATCTGTATTTTTGTATCCTTCGGGTAAATACCTACTAGTGTAATTGCTGAAAAATAGGGTAGTTCTATTTTTAACTTTTTGCAGAATCTCCATACTGTTTTCCCGAGTGGTTGCACCAGTTTGCATTCCTACCAACAGAGCAGCAGTGTTCCCCTTTCTCAGCATCCTTGCCAACGTCTGTTATTTCTTCATTATTTTTTAAAAGATTTTATTTATTTACTTGACAGAGATCACAAGTAGGCTGAGAGGCAGGCAGAGAAGGGGGAGGGAAGCAGGGTCCCTGCTGAACAGAGAGCCTGATGCAGGGCTCCATCCCAGAACCCTGAGATGATGACATGAGCTGAAGGCAGTGGTTTAACCCACTGAGCCACCCAGGCGCCCCTCTTATTTCTTAAATTAAATATTAAAATTTCTCTTATGTGCTCTCCTAAAACATATCTTGGAGGTCTTTAATGTATTTTAAAATGTTTTTAAAATAAACTTTAAATCTTAGAATAATTTTAGATTTATAAAAAAGTTGTGAAAGTAGTACACAGTTCCCATATACCCCAAACCCAATCTCTCTGTATGAAGATGTTATTAATATCTTACATTAGCATGGGATGTTTGTCACAAATCATGAGCCAACGTTGATGTTATTATTAATTGAAGTTTATCTTTTATTCAGATTTCCTTAAGTTTTTACTTAATGTCCTTTTTCTGTGACAAGACTCTCAATGTATTTAGGATACCTTATTGCATTAATCTTTATTTCTCCTTAACCTCATCTGCCCTGTGACATTTTCTCAGACTTTAATTGCTTTTGATGATTATCTTAACAGTTTTGAGGAGTACCGGTCAGAGATTTTGTAAAATATCCCTTACTTGGGATTTGTTTGATGTTTTTTTCATAACGGGACTGGGTTTTGTGGGTTTAGAAGAAAGACCACAGAGGTAAAGAATACTTCACATCACATCAGATCAGGGTACATACAACCAATATGACCTGTTATTTATTTATTTTGACAGACAGAGATCACAAGTAGGCAGAGAGGCAGGCAGAGAGAGAGGAGGCAGCAGGCTCCCTGCTGAGCAGAGAGCCCGATGCGGGGCTCTATCCCAGGACCCTGGGATCATGACCTGAGCTGAAGGCAGAGGCTTTAACCCACTGAGCCACCCAGGCAACCCAGGTTATTCTTGATGTTGACCTTGATCACCTGGCTGAGGTTTTGCTTCTCTATTGAAAAGCAACTGTTTCCCCCCCTTTTCATACTGTACTCTCTGGGAGGAAGCCACTATGTATAGCCCACACTCAAGGTGTGAGGAATTCCGCTTTACTTCTTTGAGGGTGGAGAATCCCATTTGTCTATTTTTAACCATTTGGCTCTCTAGTGCATCTGGAATTCATTCTGATGTATTATCATAGTGGACGTTGAGCTATTTCTCTTTTCCCTCTTTTGTGCAATTGGCATATCTTTTCGTTTGGGGCAGTATAGTGGAAACTGATAGATTCCCAGCTCTAAGAGAGGGCCCTGCTATTTTAGACCAAAATAGGGAATTTCTGTTTCCTCACTGATTTAGTAAGATAAGCCAATCCTTTGTTCCAGCACAAGCCAAACCATTGCATGTTAAGGAATGGTCAACCTGAGAGCTTGAGCCAATGTTACGAGAAGGGAAGTTGCAAAAGCGTTCTGGGAAAGGAGATTTCTCCCTCTTTGATGGGGGATACCAACAAATAGTGCTTTTTCTCCTTCTGGGCAGCCTGATGTGTAGATTCGAAGCTGGGAACTTTGGCAGCTACTTAGCCTCAGGACAAAGGTAATGTTACAGAAGTCAGAACCCAGAGACAGAAAAAGAAATTGAAAAACAAATAAACAAAAACCCTCAGTGTCTTTCATGTGAGCATTGAGTTAAATGAGCCCTTTGTTGAGTAAGGCAGTTTGGGCTGGGACTTCAGTTGCTTGCTATATAAAGAAGCCTGATACAGAGGGATATAAAGAGAGATGTAACGATATGTACATATGTATGTATATATTTATTTCCTTTTTTTCTTTCAAGTCATCAGTTGTTTCAATACACTTTATTGAGTCACTCATTCTTTCCCCTGTGAGGTAAAATGTCATTTTATCATGAACAACATTTCCACATAAAAATGGCTCTGTTCTGGGCTCGTTACTCATTACATACATTAATTTTTCCATGTCTGAATTAATACCACACTGTCTTAATTACCATAATTCTTTTCTTTTGATATAATCGACATATTAGCTTCAGGTATACAACATAATGATGCAATATTGGTATGTATTGTGAAATGATCACTGCAGTAAGTCTAGCTTAGCTCACACACGTAATTACAAAATGCCTTTCTTTTTATTTTCTTTAAGAATTTATTTATTTGACCGAGAGAGAGAGATCACAAGTAAGCAGAGAGAAAGGGGGAAGCAGGCTCCCTGCTGAGCAGAGAGCCCAATGCAGTGCTCAATCCCAGGACCCTGAGAACATGACCTGAGCTGAAGGCAGAGGCTTAACCCCTGAGCCACCCAGGTGTCCCAACAAAACGCCTTTCTTGCGATGAGAACTTTTGCAATTTTTCCTCAGCGACTTTCAAATATGCAATTTAGTATTATTAACTCTTGTCACCATGCTGCACTGTACAACCTCATGACTTATTTATAACTGGAAGTTTGTATACTGTGATCCCTTTCCCCCACCCCCTCTTCTGGCAGCCAGCAATCTGTTCTCTGTATCTACGAGCTTGCTTTTTGTTTTGTTTTGTTTTGTTTTGGATTCCACATGTAAGCGAAGTCATACGGTGTGGTGTTTGTCTTTCTGTCTGACTTATCTCACTTAGCACAGAGCTGTCAAGATCTGTTCATGTTGTTGAAAATGGCAAGATTTCATTTTTTTAATGGCTGAATAATATTCTATTGTATTTATACCACATTTTCTTTATCCCTTCATCCACTGTGGACACCTAGGTTTTTCCACATCTTGGCTGTTATAAATAACGTTGCAATGAACATGGGGGTGCATATACCCTTTTGAGCAGGTGTGTTCATTTTCTTCAGTGAACTACGCAAAAGTAGAATTGCTGGATCATATGGCAGTTCTGTTTTTTCAATATTTTAAGGAACCTCTATGCTATTTTTGCAGTGGCTGCTCCAATTTACCTTCTCACCAACAGTGTACAAGGGATCCCTTTTCTCCCTATCCTCACCAACACTTGTTATTTCTTGTCTTTTTGTTACTAGCCATGCGGACTGATGTGAGGTGGTATCTCACTGTGGTTTTGATTTGCAATTTACTGATGATTGGTTAGCGATGTTGGAGCCTCTTTTCATGTAACTACTTGCCACAATTTTATGATGTGTTTTGCCATCTGGCAGGCAAATCTCTATATTGTTCTTTCTTTCAAAAACTTATGGGTGCTTTTATGTACTTTCTCTTCGATTGGAACTTGACAGTTTGCTTTTTAAATCCTATTAAAAGTTTTTTTTGAGATTTTCAACAAATTGGGATTACATTAAATTTATAGATTAGCTCTAGAGGTGACCACCCTTGACGAACACCTTGACCACAGTCTTTTGAGAGACCCTGAGCTGGAGGACCCTACTAAGTTGCACCAAAATTCCTGACTTACAGGAACTAGGAGATAATAAATGTGTGTTGTTTTAAGTTGGTATTTTGGGGGACAATTTGTTATGTAGCAATAGATAACTAATATGGATAAAAATTAATGTTATGTTTATTTATGTTTTCAATGCTCTTACTCTTGATTTACATTTTAAAAAATAATTTCAGTTTATTAGGCATAAGCCTGTGGTGGCTAGAAGCTTCTCTATTTCTCTCCCTCTCCTTCATCTGTGGCTAAATATAAAGTGGTAATCTAATAGTCCTTTGTCAATGGTGACTTAGTAATAAGGTGCCTTTAAGGTAACTTTTTCTAGTGCCTTTGACTCTGTGTTTCAAGAGAAATTTTAGAAACCACAGTCATCTTACCTTTTTTCTCAGTGAAGACTGAAATTTAAATCATAGTTTAAATGCTTGAGGGAAATTAACCATGTAAAGGTTTTCCATGGCTAATTTTTGTAAACTAATCAGCCCATTAAGCAAAAAATTACCTTTTGTAAAGTAATCATTCCCTTTGGAAAAGAATCCAAAAAAAGGAGCATGGGGAAGCTTGTGATAGGAAAACCCCATAGTTTCAGGGTAAGAGGTCATCATACCTCATGTCTATGCCTGGCAACTTAACAAAAAAAAATGTTGATTGAAAGAATGTTTGATAGGAACAAAAATATTTGTGTTTGAATATTCACAGTCTTTTTCTCTTTTGCTTCCCCTGCCCTTTAAGGAAAAGTCCTTCATTTCTTGTCTCCTAGATCTATGTTGTGCTGACAAAGCTAAGTAGAGCTAGAACAGCTACAGAACTGAAGAGAAGGAGGTCAGATTATTCTCGGTACGAAAAGGCCTGAAGTAATAGCAAAGGGAGGTAAACTGCAGGAGAGAGGGAGAGGAAGTGTGAGCATGCCCAGAGAGGGAGAGAAAGAGGGAGGGAGAGAAGCACTGTAGGAGTTTGGTGAACAAGCGAGAAGCAAAATGGATGGCTGTCACGAGGACCTGGGAGAAAGGGAGAAAGATGGGTAAAGATTTTTAGGAAGTTGTGCTGTGTGAATATGCCATATATTTCTTTCCTCAGCATTTCCATGAGAGTTAGATTTGATTGTGTCATATGCCAAGACTGGCTATAAGGATGTCCCCTTTTTATCTATGTCCCCTTTTTATCCTGTTGCCCTAGGTCTCATTGTCCAGTTTCCCAGTAGTGTTAACTGCTGTCACCTCTACATGTTGGAGGCTATTCTTGTTTTCTTAGCTTTCCTGACCTGGAAGTAAGCACATCTTCTTTCTGCTTGGTTCAATCAAGACCGCTTTAGAAAGTACTCAGAGACTATAGGCAGGTATAGAAAGAAATTATATATATATATTATATATATGTATATATAATATATATATACACATACATACATAGAAATTATGAACACATGGAACAGAACTGTTTCTAGAGCTTAAGTTCCTGATATTAACATAACAAAGTCCAGTCATGCAAAGACTCTAACTGATGGAGATTGCCAAGGTTCTTAGCGTTGGCTCTTCTTTTCCTTAGGTCTGTCCCCATGTTCAGTGTCTTAACCAATCATGGCTGTGAAGATTCGAGATATCTTCAGCTTATTCTAGAGCTTATCTTTGTATATAACAGAAACATGTTATAAAGAGGGTGGATTTTGTAAATGGAAGGCATTATTGTTTGGCTGAGCTCTAGACCATATTAATTTGAACTACAGCACTTTTCTGAATGAAAGAATTTATTGATCATATACTACATAAGGTTTAAATCGTTTTACTCTTATACTAATATATACTTTATATTATCAAGTAAACTGTATTCTTAGCAAGGATTGTATCTTCTATCGCTCTTCCCCCATAGATCCTAGGTATTGCTTTTACATGTAGTTAATGTAAATCAGTGGCTTTCCAAAGTGTGATCTGGGTACTTCTGGGGATACTGAAGACTATTTCAGGGGTTTACAAAATCGAAACTATTTAAAAAACAATACTAAAATGGTTTTTGCCCTTTCACTTTATTTCATCATGAGTGTATGGTAGAATTTTCCAGAGACTACATGACATGTGATGATGTCATTCCTCTGATGGATGATGGAAAGTGTACTTGTATACTCTTGTGCTTTAAAAGTTTTTGAATTTTAGTTTCTTAATATAGATAGGTGTAACCCACATAAACAAAGGTTCTTCAAGGTTCTCCATTGTATATAAGATTGTAAAGTGGTTCCAAGACCAAAAAGTTTGAGAACTGTTGGTGCAGATAATTATGTATTGAACTGAAAATAGAATCAATCTGATTTTTTATCATTTCTTTCCCTGAGTTTACAGTTGGGCCTGAAATTCTTTGCTATCATTCTCTGTATGGGTCAAGGTACAGTCTGATACAGAAGCCACAAGAGACAGAAACCACATGGTTACTTGAATAGAGAAAGTTTAATATAAAAAATTATTAACTGTAATGGGGGTTTGGAGTAGCAAGGGATAGTAAGAGACAAAGAGAACTCAAAAGAATGTAGGAATAGTAGAAATCAGGACTAATCCCTCTGAGACTGAAACATAGTCCCCAAATAGAAGTTTCCAGGGGTTGAGATATACACGTTGTTGGAGAGGACACAATTTTGTCTCACTGAACAGCAGAGAAGTTGCTGTGGTGCCATTCTGGTGGAACTTGCTGGAAATCTGCCCTCTGGAACTTTCCAGAAACCTTTCTCTTAGGTCACTGGGGAAAACTTCTCATGGTGAGGTTTCTCACTGGAAACACTCTGCACCAAAACTGCTCAGGGGAGAAGCAAGTTTGGGTGGGGAGAGAGCCTGCTGACCACTGAGTGCTGTGGCTGCCTTGCCTTGCAGGAGCTCACTATGGAGAAGCCTTGCATCTTGCAGGATGCCAAGAAGCAGTTCCCAGGGCTGGAATTTGCCAACAGAAAACATACAAATCAGAGAAGAACACTCTTTTGCAATGTGTCTCCATGACTCTCTATTTATTGACAGAGCTTAACATTATTCTCTCTGATAAAGAAAAAGATTTGAAGGGTGGTTGGGTTATGGACATTGGGGAGGGTATGTGCCATGGTGAATGCAGTGAAGTATGTAAGCTGAATGATTCACAGACATGTACCCCTGGGGCTAATAATACATTATATGTTAATAAAAAATAAAAAATTTTTAAAAATTAATTAAAATTAAAAAATGAAATCTTAAAAAAAAAAGAAAAAGATTTAAAGAACCTAGTTCCATTTTAACAGAGCACCTAATGAAGGATGAATTTGGAACTGAGAGGAAATAAAGTGACAAATGGCATACACTTTCACTTAATAAGTAGTTTATCAATTACCTATGTCTCTTAAAATTTCTGTTGTTTTTGTTGTATGGAAAGCCACTCATTCATTCAACAAACATTTATTCAGTGACTATAATGTTCTAGGAAGTTATAAACATTAGCAGAAATTGTAGGCTATTGCCTACTAACAATTCCTCTATTTTTTCCCTCAATAAGAGAATCCCAATTTTGTTCTTCTCCCTTGCCATAAGCTTCAGGGAAGTCCATTCCTTATCTCAGCTACAAGCCCAGCTTCATGGGGTGAATCACCGTTATTCTGAATAGATTTTCATGGTCCCATTTCCTTTGCCAGCAATGGTTTTGTGACACAATTCTGACCAAAAGGACACGAAGGGACATCTGCAGAGGGGGTTCTAGAATTTTTTTCCCACCATCTTGAAAAATGGTATTCAGAAAGAAATAGCCCTCCTCTGTTGCTGGGCATTGTCATGTCTTCATGTGATGCTTGGAATTTGGCAGCCATCATTTGAGGGGAGGATGAGAGCCTGCTATGCATAGCAGAGCAGGAAATGGAAGTAAATCAAAGAATTAATCAAACCCAGAAACACCTACCTCTAGGCTTCTTGTTTTAAAATTCAGTTGAGGGGCGCCTGAGTGACTCAGTGGGTTAAAGCCTCTGCCTGTGGCTTGGGTCATGATCTCAGGGTCCTGGGATGGGCAGCATCGGGCTCTCTGCTCAGCAGGGAGCCTACTTCCTCCTCTTTCTCTGCCTGCCTCTCTGCCTACTTGTGATCTCTGTCTGTCAAATAAACAAATAAAAATTAAAAAAAATAAAATTCAGTTGAAGGTGTTTCTTGTAGTTATTGGATATGCCAGACTTTTGAGACGACATATGCAAATAAGATACTGTCCTAAATCCCAAGAGGCTTATGGTTCTGTCAGAGAAACAAGTAAGTGAAATAAAAGTTTAAGATTGTTATGATAAAAGAGAATAGTAGTTGAATTCAACTGTAACATGCTAGCTCCAGCTTAGTATAAAATTAGGTTAGAAAAGAGAAACATTATCAAGGGAAAATGTTTTGTTAAGTTGCCTCTTGAAAGGAAATATTTCCAAGTTTCCCTGCAAATAGAAAGTTACATAATGTAATATATTTGATCAGAGCTTTGTCTCTGCCCCAAACTCTTCCCAGTAATAGTAGAAAAGATGAACAGTTGTCAAGTAGTATTATTTTTCAAGTACACATAAAAATGATAAAAAAGAGTAACATAAATCCAGTTTCAATAAAAAGCAGCAACAAGTATAACAAGGAAAAAATCTTTATGTTAATATTTTTCTACTCATAACACATCGTGGTATGTGTATTTGGTGACACAAAAGCAGTTTTGTTATTCCAAGGAATGAGGTCTCAAATACCAGATTTCTCTTACATTTCTCTTGGAACACCTAGTTGAGAATTCCGGTGATCTCTTTGCTAGTTTAATTAAAGTGTGCCCTTAATCTCCATTCCAACTGGAATTGTTGGAAGCAGAAACAAATTACGCTACTTTCATAATTAAGTGAAGCTGAGTGACCCTTTTGTACATCTCAAATTTTCCTACAGCTTTCAATTGTTCATAAAGGCTTCTGTCTTTTATTTGCAGGTTGAATGATAATCTCTATGCTTTCCTTCCTGGAATCTTCAGATTGGCTTTGCATAGACAAATTAGAGACTTGAGGCATTTTTTGTTTTGTTTTGTTTTCTGAGTAATTCAGGAGAAAAACAATTGTTTTTATTTAATAATATAACACACCAGGCACACTAGCCTCCAGGCCTTACCACTTATTGTTCACTTGGCCTCAGGTTTCTCTTCCCTTCCCATCTGCATGATGCTCCCCTGACTTCCTCAGTCACCTTCATGCTGATGCCTTCACCACCCACCCTATCTAAATTTCATCCCTTTTCCTCCACATTATTTCCCATTTCCCCACTTTTCTTTTCTTCCTTGCCAGTTTTCAATACCAAATGTTATTAATTAGGTACTTATTTATTTTACTGATTCCCCAACCTCATGAGGACAGGAATTGGGGTCTATTTGTTTTTATCACTGAGGAATTCCCAGCACCTAGAATAGTGCTGATATACATAAGAACTAAGTGAACATCTGTTGACTGACTTACAGTGGGATAAGAGAGTTAGAAAGGCCTGGGTTAGAATGTAGTTATTCCGGGCGCCTGGGTGGCTCAGTGGTTTGGGCCTCTGCCTTCAGCTCAGGTCGTGATTTCGGGGTCCTGGGATTGAGCCCCGCGTTGGACCCTCTGCTCGGCAGGGAGCCTGCTTCCCCCTCTCTCTCTGCCTGCCTCTCTGCCTACCTGTGATCTCTCTGTCAAAAAAAAAGAAGGAATGTAGATATTCTATTTGGCCTGGGAGAGTTCCCTTTTACCCCTTTGAACTTCAGTTTCTTTACCTATAACATGAATATGCTACCTTCCATGGTAGTTTTAAGGGATTAGTGAGATAATGTAGAATTTCTAGCCCTCTTCCTTTTCAAACTGAGGGAAGACTTCAGAGCTTTATTTTCTGATATTATTCCTCTTCCTTTCACAAATCTTCTTTATGGGTATCTCAGTCAGGATTCTAGTAGGAAACTCAAATTAGGATCATTTGAGAAGGGTTGAGGTCTAGGGGAACATAGGGAATAGAGGAGGAACCCAGGGAATAGCAGAGCAATCACTACCTGTCGGCCCAAAGGGATGAGGGGAAGAAAGGAGAGCTGGGCCCCCTGGTGACTTCACAGGAAGGGAACAGGGAGAATAAATAACCTTATACTCCTTTCTCCCTCAGATGATCTCTTGCTGGGTCTCCTTATCTTCAGACCCAATTATAAGCCAGAGAGCTGAGAGCTCAGTGATGTCGGCCATACAGGTCAGCCCCTAGGGCACAGGGCAGATAGGAAAGAATGGAGAGTGAATCTGGGGGGCCAAAGAAACCATCCAACCTTACTATATCCAAGATACTTGTTTTGGGAGGGATAGAGAGGGTAAATACAAGGTCTAATTCTCAGTAGACTCATGGTTAGGATGACCAGAACTTCAGTTCAGTGCAATAAGCATCATACAAAAGCCAGCACAGTGTGTTATGGGCACATGGAAGAGAGGTATCGCTTTCACAACTTAAATGTCAGCGATAGTGTGTGGGGGTGGGGTGGGAGGGGGTACTGGTGGTTTGACTCAGAAAGGCTTTCTGGAGATTAAGATTGGTAACTTAATTCAGAGAACATTTTAAAGTGTGACAGTTTTTTAAGAAGAGATGATGAAATGTCGTTCTCTGAAAGAAAATTTTCTGACGAAATATAAGAAGATGGGACTAGGGCATGGAAGTGAGGATGAGAGTGAAGGATAGAATGAAATAATTTCAAAGGTTTTTCCTGGCTTTTATGTTTTAATAATTAAGCTATCTCTTGTCTTGTTACTTCTGAACTGTTAGACTGTAATTCTTTAATACATGAAAATGAATATAAAATTTGTAATAATTTCTCTTGTTTGCAGAATTTGACTTCGGATTTCAACCATGAATGGTCTTAAATTTAACATAACTAATTTTAGGAGGGAATATAATGTTCTGAGAATAAATCATGTAAGTTTATTACATATTGAAACTTAATGCAAAAAAGAAGAAAACTATTAATAAACAAGTCTGATTTGGGTTAATGTTCATAAGGTTCTTTTATTTAACATTCTCTTCATAGACTGTTCTAATCTTCTAGAAAACTCTATGACTCTACATCTTCATCATTCCTAAGGAAAGCAAGCAAACTCATTACACATCACCTGTATATGGTCATAAGAAAGATATTTATATATGGAATTTCAGGTTTAATGATATACAAAAAAGATAGATGCAGGCAGGGATCAAATGACAATGAGCTAAGGGCCTTGGGAACCGGTGCGGGAGAGAGGGTGACAAGAAGGAAGAAAACAAATTTTCTTGAGTACTCTTCTATGCACCATAATTTGTGATAGGTTTTCCAGGTTACCCAAGTGAACAGCTGGCAAGACCACAGCGCACTTAAATTGGTGCACTGAGAGATCTCACTGCGGTAATTATTTTCTTTGTAATTAGACGTAATTACAGTGAAGTGTAGTGAGGAGCTTGTCCACAACCAACATCAAACAAGAAGTTCCAGTGGTATCCCTAGTGCTGTAGCTACAAACGTCAGATGGCGGGGGACAGAACAGCCAATAATTATAAACAACTAGAGAGGGAAGCGTGGGCAGTTAGTAACACTTCAAAAGGCTGCACAAGATGCTTGGGATGTTTGGGAAATCCAGAGAAACGAGTCAAATGGGATCGAGGCAAAAGCAATGGAGGCAAATGTGGAGCGGCAGCTCTTGGCCGGCTCAAAAGAAGGTGCTCCCGGCCCAAACAGACAGGCTCTGAGTCCTAACTAGGCCTTAGCCTCTAGCTCCTCCAGTCTCGGCGCCTTTTTCCCACTCCCAGCGCTGTGGCCGGCGCGTCCCTCCGCCCCCGACCCCGCCCACCCCACCCCACCAGCGTAGGCTCCGCCTACCAAGCCTGGGCTGCGGCTGGATCCGCCCACTCTCCCAGGACAGCGGCCGGCGGCCGAGGGGCGGGGCGGCCGGGGCCGGGAGGAGCCGCACTCCCGAACGGGAGGGGGATCCGCCGCGGAGTTACGGGAAAGTTGGTCCGAGTTCCTGGAGTTTCCCCCCGTGGTTCCCGGTGCTCGGCCGGCCGGTGCCCCGGCTCCTTTCCTCCCTCCGGCCTTCACCGCCCAGCGCGTCCCTCCCTCTGTCCCCGGCCGCCATGGAGCAGCCGCCAGCGCCCAAGAGGTAACGAACGCTGGGAGCGGGGCGAAGGAGGGAGGCGGCGCCGGCGGCCGCTGACGGGGGTGGCTAGGCCGGGCCGGACCGCGACCCCCTCCGCGACTGCCGGGCCCGGTCGGGGCGCGCCTGGCGTCGGGTGGCGGGATCGAGTGCTGGGCCGCGTCTGTCCACAGGCCGAGGGGGCCCGCGGGGAGGCCGAGCCTCTCCTCTCCCGCGAGCCGGGCCTGGCGGCGTGGAAAGTCGCGGGGCAGCGCCCGGCTCCCCGCGGCCGGACTCCCGGGCCGGGCGGACTTTTCCCTCCTGGCAAGTTCACGAAGCCCGGAGATGGGAAACTGGGAAACAGCCATGTAGGCGTTCTTGTCAAATGTTTGTCATAATACTGCCTTTTATTTGAGAAGGCGGGTTATTTATTAACAGTTTAAAGAATTCAATATTAATAGCTACACAGTGTGTAAAACTTGCACATATACTGCACTGACAGGTGTTCCTCCCCTTTCGCCCCTCAAGTTCAAAAGTATTTATGGATGCAAGACAGTAGGAATCTTAAATTAGAACCCCTCCCCCATATGGTTTTTTTTTCTTCTGGCATATAAAAATAGTGATGCTTTGATATTTACTGTTTATATTTAATCTTTAATATATTGGAAGAGTAAGAGTAACAGTGGATACTTTTAAAGTAGTATTTGAAACGGTCATCCTAAATCAAGGCTCTCCATAGCTTTAAGTTCAAAATGTGCATTTTTTCCCCTCCAAGAATGAATCAACATCAGTTAACTGGTGGTGTTTAAAGCATTTAATCTCAGTCTTTCATTTTTTATGAAATAAAGGTACTGATCTTTCTCCCAGAGAGTGCTGTTGTGAAGATTGAGGAGTTCTCATGTTCTGATGCTTAGAGATCTTTAGATGAAAGGTGATATATTCAGGGACACGGAATAATTAAAAAGGTAGGAACTTTGTGAGCTCTTGTGAATTGTGTGACTAGACACGTGAGCCTTGAAGCCTGTAAACCATCTGTTCAGGTGAAAAAAGGAGGGGGAGGTTGTGGAAGGGTTTCCAAAAGAGACCTGCTATCAGAGCCCTTGATAGATTTTTATCTGGTATTTTGTGTTGAACTCTAGTATTGACTGGGCACCCAGTTTTCATACCATAGAAAAAAGTTGGAGACTTTTTTTTCTCTTCTATTTTGGAAGGACTGTAAGGGGGCATCTCTGAGATGATGCCCTAAGGTCAACTGGAACAACTCCCAATTGAAGTAGAAGCGATCTGTTCATTAGCTCTAAGTTATCAGAGTTTCTTATAGGTATAAGAGATCCCCTGGCCTTGCAGGGACTCTGGAAAACCTAGAAGGGTCCGGGGGACATGTGGGTGGCACATAAAACCATTCCATGTCATTTATACTTTTTCAAAGTGGTGCTTGCACATCCAACAGGCTTATTTTTAGTTCTCTTTCAGAGAGACTTACGCTGATCCAGGAGGGCATTTCTGAAAAGCAAGATATGTGACATTAAGCCCATATATTCGAGTATCACTTAAAATTTTTTGATAGCATTTTCATTTTCATAATATCATCATAGCAGCCCTGTTAAGTAGGCTGGATCACAGGTATTAATCCTGTTCTGTAGCTGAAGACACTGAAAGAGTTTGCCACATGGAAGGCTATGACAGGGATTACTGACCGTGAGTTTTTGTGTTCTCCCTATGGATCATTACCTTCTAATAATAAAATATAGATGCCATTTTTGAGGTCATTTTGTTTGCCAGGAATGTTGTATATACATTCCTTTATTTTATTGTCTTAAGAGACAGGAATCCTGGCTCTGCAGCTTATTATGCTAGTTCTAAATTTAATTTCTTCATCTGTAAAGTGTGTCGTGAGGATTAAAATAGGTCATGTGTAAAGCACTCAGCACAGGGCTCCGTAACGTGTTCAGCGATGTTAAATGTTGTTAGTTTATTCTTCGCTTATTAAATGAAACTCAGAGAGGTTAAGTAAGTGGAGGAGATGCTGGAACCCTGAGTCTGACTGGCTGCAAAGGCTGTGCACTCTCACACCATACACCGCGCTACCTCTTTTTAAAGACTCACTTTCTTAGCCTTCCGTGATATGGTGGTCATTTCTTTACACAATCCTCTGGGCCCTCTTCTTGTTCTTTTCCTAATCCCTGTAGGAATGTTGCTTTGCTTTTCGGCCTTGAGTAGCACTTCTGTATGGCTCAAACACTTTTACATGGTCACATTTATGCTGCTCATGTTCAAATCTGTATGACCAGCAGCTGCTGTTCGGTTGGTATATTTGATTTTTTCATGCAGATCCACACTTCCATTATTCCGTCTAGTTTGTTACTAAGTCCTATTGAATTCTCCATTAAAAAGTCTGGATTCATTTTCTTTTCCCTTTTTCATTTTTGATACGATTGCCCCATTCTTGGGTTTTATGACCCTCATACTTGATTTACAGCAATGCCTTCCAACTAGGTACTTTAGTGCAGTGGTTTTAAAAAATTTTTAGCAGAAGGGCTCTGTTTGGAGTAGAGGCAGGGGACTAGGACCTGGTTCTCAGGGCCTTACCTCCTTCTATTCCCTTTTTGCTGCCCTACAGAACCTCCTAATGATCCATAGGATACTGTTTGCTTTCGTGTGTCTTGCAAAGGGCTTCTGATTTGTCAAAACATCACTTCCACCATGGTATTTCTTCTTAAAAAAAATTTTTTTTGGGGGGGGGATTGGGGCACACTAGCCTACTTAGTACCCAAGACCCCTAGCACTTGGTCTTAGATTTAATCCCCAGGCTTTTGTTACTCTTCTCCAAGATGAATCTGTCCTCCTGAAGTTTCCCTTTTATTTTTTATTTAGGTTGTAGGCCATGGATACTTCTAACTTTGCTTTTGTTAATGCTTTTCCTTTAGAGAAGTTTGTGTTATTTTTTTTGCTAGTAATCTGTGTTTTATTCTTCCTTCAAGGCCTGTTTCATAAAGTATCTTATCTGAGTGCTTTCTAGCCTAGGGTTTTTCTCTGTATTCCTAATACGATGTCCATTTGACTATATGCAATCTTCATATTATTCTTTCTTCAATTACAAAATTTTAGATATTCAGAAGATAATAGGAGCTAATTTAGTATTTATGTATCTCATTACCCAGCTTTAGAAATAAAATATTGTGAATATAGTTGAATTTTCTTTCAGTTGCTTTCCCTCCCTATCCCCTGAAGGATTGTCATTATCCTGAATTGGGTATTTTCTTACTCCCATACCATATGTGTCTTTGTATTTTTATCATGTTGTTCGTATATATCTGACCTAGTGTTAGGCTTGGGTGTTCATGTCTGCCTTTGCTCTTGGGTGTCATTCTTTTCCTCTGGGAGCTGGAGATTCCCCTTTGCAGCCAGATCTGAAAATCATGACTAGAGGATCTAGAAGGCCTTTCTTACCTCACATCATTGATTTGGTCTCACCAACAAGGCTGTGTTAAATACAGACAATGGATGTGATCACTTATAGTCACTGACTTGAGGTATCAGAATAGCTTTATATTCCTCAGATTTCCTTAACAGGTCTGTCACAGAGGTCTTCATAAGTCCTTATGAAAATAAGGTCCCGCTGGGAATGGAAGTCCATTAAATAGTTCTTAATTATTAGTGTTTTGGTAAGTTGAGTTTCTCAGATTTCTTTGTAGGGGATGGAAGAAAAATGACCACACGATAGGTAAATTTTAAGAGATAGAAGAGGAAATGAAATGATCAAAGCATGAGATCCTCACCAAGTAGAACATTCATAAAAGGGGAGATGGGTCTCTGTGATAGGTGGTAGGTAGCATGAAAACTCTGGTTACCTGAAGATAGATTGTTATATAGATAATATTTGTTAAAGAGAGGACAGAATATCATTGCTGGAGAGGTAGACTTTACCAGACAGGCCTTGTTCCTCTGTTAGAGTATAAGATTAATAGATACTTGAAATTTAAAAATTCATTAAGGTATACTTGGAGGAAAAGTTGGGGTGAACAGTGAAAACACTGAAAGGATAATAAGGGAGTAAGCTTCTGAAATTGACTCGAGACAGATAAGGAAAGTTCTTTGATTTAAGCCATGGTTAGAGTCTTTGCAATTTTCTTTTTTTATAGTGTGAAAAGATAGTTGGGGGAAGTAAAATTGAAGATTCAAGTTAAGACGTTAGGGTTACAAAGTGCATTCACACAAATGGAAAGTGAAGGTAAGAAAACGGTTATTTCCCAAGGGAGAGTGTTGCTGTGAACAAATGGAGTGTTAGTCAGAAGATAATTAAGGAATGAAAAAGCAAAAGTAAAAGGACGAGGATATAGAAGGGTGAAGTAGAAGGTATTTATAGATCCCTCAGCATGAAAAGCCCATATCTACCTGTAGTATCAGCAGCCCTGACCTTAGACCAGAAATTGGGAATGCAGGTAAACAGCTGGCCGGGAACTATTGACTCTTAGAACTGAGCTGTTGTGGGACAGAGCCACAAACCAGATAAGCAGATAGTAGGGTATGACGAAAATCATGAAGGCAGTGAGAAGAGGTATGGGCTTCCTTTTGTGTCAATATTACTAATTCATGTGCCCTTGGGATCAGAATTCTTCTGTGCTTACTACTGGAGAGATTGACAAATGGGGAGCTAGAGTTTTCTTTGAGACAATGCTCTGAGGACTGTACAAAACAAAGGCAGCAACCTCAGGTAGTAGAAGGCCCTGGGAGACGCTTCCAACTTCAGAGGCAGGCTAGGGGAGAGGTTCTGAGTATTTGAAAGGGCAAGAAAAGATTCAAGCAAACAGGAGCATCTTTTTGCATTAATGACTGGGTCCCTAAAGCATAGCGGTTCTTCTTTTGGCTTTTCTCAGTTAACTGGGGGTGGCACCAACTCCTTTAAAATTGATTTAGGCCCGTAGGATGGAAACGGTCGGTTGGTTCTTCTTCCTAAAGAAGGGAGGATGACTGTAACCTCTGGATCAGGTCCGGGTGAGCAAATTTCAGTTGCACATTAAGACAGGAGATAAGCTCAGTCTTTAGTCCACCCGAGGCAAAGATTAATTTATCTTTTGTTCTTTAAGGGACTGAGATATAGCATATATTAGTGCTAAAGAATTTGTTAGAAATGTAAAGAAAAAGGTAAACATGTATTAAACTCGGCTAAGTTGAAACTTGTTTTTCTAAAGTAATCTAAATGTTCATTGCAGAAGTGTGTATCAATAAAGCTTTAATAATAAAAGGTTTAAATTGAGTATTTCTTGTTTGGATTATAAGGAGAGAGGGAAGTGCTTTGAATTTAATTTTTCTGGGTTCAGAGAAGTCTGTGTTGAACTAAATGTCCTGTCTTTAGGCCATCATGTATTAGTGGCTCTGAAAAAATTAAAAAAAAAATAATGATGGTGAAACCCAGCACAGACCCCCATACATATAAAACTAAAACAGAAGTTTCACACAATGTACTATGTGGGATGTTTTTTGTATTTTTCTCTTTTCCTTTATGTTCTGTTTCATTGAAAAACTGCTGGTCATGAGCCACCAAATTATTTTCACGACCTTCTAAGGGTTGTGATCTGCCGTTTGAAAAGACATTGTCAGCATATGTGGTAGTGACAGTCAAGAAATTGACTTCATTTCAAACTCTATGCTGATCAGCAAAAGCTCAGTGATGGCATTGACAGAAGGATCCAGACGGGTGTGAGTGTACCTACCTATACACACAATAGGATAGAGGTAAAGGGGAGAAAGGAAGCTGTTCTCTAAAAACTACAGTATTTTGACTGTACCAGGACAGTATATCGTTCCCAATTGAAGTATGGGAAAATGGACAATGATGTTCTGTGATGTCTGACAGAATTCACAAAAGAATATGGAATACATAAGGGTTGCTATTAGGCAAAGGCTCGGGTCCCTTTTCGTGTGGAATGACCCCGTGCAAAGCTATCATTGATTGCCTCAGCTTCTGACGCCCTCCCAGCTGCACCCTTTCTAAGGACCAAAGGTCTCTAGGTTTTTCTGCTAAAGAGAAAATTTATACTATCTGATAGAAACTTTCTTTTTTATTTGTCCCAAGTCTCTTGTTGTGATTTTACTTGAATTGCCTCATATGTTAGGATTATTCTAATTGCAGTTCTTAGCTCTTGGAACAGAGTCTTTATTTCAAATGTCTTTTTATAACTTTTTTCCACAGAGTCTAACATTGAACAAATGAAAGTAACAAATATGTAAATAGACATGTATGAATATTAAAAATAAGTTCATTGTTTGTATGCCATGACTATTAAGGTGCTGATTACCTTGAACGTCTTAAAAGTATATTAAAGGATGTATCTTACAAAATGACTTGGTAGCAAAATGAGAATTACAGAAAACTGTTAATGTTGCTGGTAATTAATATAGGTGTACATGTGATAGTATATGTGGGTTCTGAATTAGTGTGTAAATTTTATATGAATCAGGGGTACCAGGGTGGCTCAGTTGTTTAAGCATCTGCATTTGGCACAGGTCATGATTCTGGGGTCCTGGGATCGAGCCCCACATTGGGCTCCCTGCTCAATGGGCAGTCTGCTTCTGTCTTTCTCTGCCACCCCCCAACTTGTGTTCACTTGCTATCTTTCTCTTTCTCAAATAAATAAATAAAATCTTTAAACAAAATGAAATAAAACAAAACTTTATATGATATCAGACATCTTAGTAAAGAGGTCAAATAGAGTAATATTTTCAGATAGTTCCAGATATCTTGATATAAATATTAGTATCTTGGTGTCCAGACACAGACACACAGGTTCTCTCTCTCTCTCTCAGAAAATTGGGGAAATTGTTGAGCATATGTGATTCCAAGGATGAGGTAGTTTTTATATTCAAAATATGGAATGTTACTCTCTGTCCAGATCAGTTTTCATTTTTAGGATTTTTGATTTCCTGAAATCATGGGACCTACAGTTGGAAAGGAATGCAAGTTAAAATTATTTTTGTAATTTGGGTGAACCCTTTACATATTTGAGGAAAGCATGAATTAAAGATAATAGGCAGCTAATTTCCTTGACTTTTTCTCTCTGGAGCCAGATGATCTCTCCTGAGTCTGCAGAGTTGCCCCATTCTCTGGTTTCTTTCTAAAAACTGGCTTTCTAAACTACAGAGACTCTTAACTGTAGAGAAGAAACTGAGGGTTGGTAGAGGGAGGTGGGTGGACAGATGGGCTAAATGGGTGTTGGGTATTAAGGAGACCACCTGTTATGGTGAGTGCTGGTGTTGTATGTAAGTGAAGAGTCACTAAATTATGCTCCTGAAACCAATATTATACTATGTTAACTAACTGGAATTTAAATAAAAAGTTTGGAAGAAAAAAAATTAAAATTGGCTTTGTTTAGTCACTGATCATTACTCATGGCAGAAATTGGATGTCAGCTTTGAGTTCATTCATATTCTCATTTATTAATAAATTTAATTAATTAATTAATAAATTAATGTTTATTAATTTGTTCAGTAATTATTAATTAACTGCCTTTCAAATGCTAAATGCTGGGTACGTTGTTGAAGGAAGCAGTTGAGATCTTTGACTTCATAGGACATATACTCTAGTTGGAGCTTGAACTGAAGGATAGGAGTAGCACATACTGATAGAGAAAAATGGTGGAACCTCTTTAATAGGGCAGTTGGACAGAGCTTCTCTGAGAAGGTAATACTAAAGCTGTGATATGGGGTTGAGAAGTTATCCTTGTGAGCAGCTGGAAAGAGTGTTCCAGGCAGAGGGAAAGCTTTGAGAAGGCCTGGAGGTGGGAAAGAGCATAGCGTGTGGGAGGAATTGAAATGAGGCCACTGTGGCTGGATTGTAAAATGGGAGAAAGTGGTTGGAGATGAGGTCAGAGAGATGGGCAGGAATTCAATGATGCAGGCCATGGAAAGGAATTTGGATGTGAAAGTGCAGTGGGCTGTCATTAAATGGTTTGAAACAGAATTTTAAGCGGTTTGTTTTAAAAGATCATTTGGGTTGCTTTCGGAAGCATAGATTGTAGAGGGTTAAGAATAAAACGAGGGGAACGAGTTGGGAGGCCATGGCTGTGGTTCATGGTTAGATGGTGGAGTCAGTGGAGATGGAGAGAAGTGTGGACAGAGGTAAGTTATATTTTGGAGTTGGAAGCGAAGGACTTGCTGATAGACTAGATGTGGGAATTGGGGAAGAGAGAAAGAATTGTGGCTCCTGCATTTTGTGTTTGAGCAACTTGGGGGTTGGAGGAAGACTGGGAGAGGAACAGGGTTGGGTATCTCATAGTCTTTCTTAGAATTTCCCGACGCCCAGGAAAGTGAATCTGTTGGGCCCTGATTGTGATATTAGGTGGTTCCCTTAGAAGAGGAAGTGGGTAGGAGGAAATGATGGGCACTGACTTCTTTTTTTAACCTCTTATTTTCACTGCATTAGTCTAGAGAATGGAAATCATACTAAGCCTTTGTTAGGTGTTTGCAAATTCAGGTGTCCTGATAACCGGCTATTAAAAAATGTTTTTATTGCAAAATTAAACATCAGTAAAAAATAAACATATGGCATGATTACCTTAAGGCAGACACCTTTGTAATCAGCAGTCAGGTTAAGAAATAGAACTCTGACACCCTTCCTTCTTAGTGTTACATCCCAGTCATAGCTGCCTTTTCCCTAAGTAATTCTTATACCAACTTTTATAGTACTAACCCAAATGTGCATTGCTAGACACTCTAGGTTAGTCTTGCCAATTAAAAAATAGTTTTTATAGGAAATGTCACTTTTCATTTTATATTAGTTCTCCATCCCTTTTCTTTTACCTGTTGAAGAATGCGGGACGTTTGTAGTTTCCCACAGCTTGGATTTTGCTGACTACTTACCCAAGGTGCAGTTCTGCTGTTCTTTTGCCCTCTATATCTTCTGCCAGTGAGTAACTGGATCCAGACACTGGAAGGCTCAGTTTCGATCCTTAGTCTTTGTGATAGGTGGTGTTTGGCAAGACTGTATTAGTCACTTAGTATGTAGTTATCTCTCTTTTTTTGTGTTGTTAGCAGCTGTTGATGGTTAGTGCTTATTTCTGTTAATTCACTGGATGTTGCAAAATGGTGAAATTCTAAATACATCATTTTGTTTTCATTTGTTAATTGGAATGTTTTTATAGAGTCATCTCCCTCATTTTTTGTTGGATTACCCAGTGGTACAGTCTATAAAAGTAAGACAGGATAAATGCTTGATTCTTTCCCTTTACCTGTTTTCAAGAGAATGCATTAGTTCCCTATTTTTCTCCAAAGGGCACCAATTCTTCTTCTTTTTTTTTTTTCCCAAGATTTTATTTATTTATTTGATAGAGAGAGACACAGTGAGAGAGGGAACACGAGCAGGGGGAGTGAGAGAGGGAGAAGCAGGCTTCCCACGGAGCAGGGAGCCTGATGCCAGGCTCCGTCCCAGGACCCCGGGATCATGCCCTGAGCCGAAGGCAGGTGCTTAATGACTAAGCCACCCAGGTGTCCCCCCCCCTTTTTTTAAGTGCCATTATGAGCCAGTGGATTTAAACATATTTGGTGGATTTTAATCCATTATAGTTCTTGCAGCTGAAGCTCAAAGTGGCCCCCCCATCTTTGGTTAGTGGGAGGCCTTTCAGGGACAACGTGACCCATAGCTTCCTTGTCTGCTGTGAAAAGATATTTGGAGCCCATCATATCCATTTCCTGTTCTGGATCTGGAATCAACCATTTCTCTGAGAAGTACTACTTTCTTTTTATGAGAAATGGTATTTCCGTACCCCAACCTGCACGCTAATTTGTTAGTGCCACTTTAATTTTAAATAGTGTTTTTTCATAGGTAGAACTGACTCATTCTTTCTAACGGTGGGGTATTGTGTCAAAAAATGTGATGGCACTGACATTTTCTTCCTCTGGCTAGTATCTCTATCATACCTTTATGTTTCTAAGTTTAAGTCAGAAATTGGGTGTATGTAGACAAATTCTGTGGTAGAGACCATTTTGAGTGAACTTTTACCTTCACATTCCCCCTCCCTTAACTTTGGTTACCCTTTGACCCAGTGTTATCCTAATATCCAGCTTTACTTCTTTCTCACCTCTGAGTGTTTCAAGTGACCTAGTTTCTTCTTAAACAAAAAGATACAGAAAATGAAAGAATCCAAGACAAAAAACACCACTAGTGATAAGATTAGATTTCAGGCCTTATTTTTTAAGGTAGACCTTTTAGCCTGCTTTGTCTTATATACATAGAGTGTATCTGTGCACAAACAAAATTCAGGGGCATCTCGAGGCTGCTTTATAAATCCAGCCCTGTCTACAGTATGATGAATTGCAAAATGAAGCGTATCAAAATCTTAAATGCCATGTTACTCCTTTTTGGTTTTGATATTAGCCCCTCTTGGTAAGTTTTATTGTACTTTCAAATAAATAACATCAGGTTTGTCTCAGTGACATGGTTGGCACTTTACGTTTGATGCTATGTCATGTAACTTTAGAAGGAATTAGTTTTAGTGTAATTAATTACTGTATTAATTACTTCATTGGTTATATCTATAAACTGCTGTGTGAATTAGTCTGTCATTTTGCAGTTAAACAACAAACAGTAGCCGTTTTCCAATGATCAGCTATTTAAACATTTTTTAGCAAACAGTGAAATTTGTATCATAGAGGTTTGGATCACAGAGAAATGATTGGTCTGAATAAGATTTATAGTTCATGTAATTTCTAAGAATTATAAGAAATAAGGGTCAAATTAAGCAAGGGGACCTCATGAAATTCTAGGGGAAATTAAAAATATACAATTTAAACTCCTGAGAAGAAAGCATTTTGATGACTTTGTTTTCCTGGTAGAATGAATTTTCCTTCTATGAGCTTTGCTTCTCATTGTATACTTCTAAGGTTTTGTTTTTGTTTTTGTTTGCTTTTTCCTTATAGAAGAGAATTCAGGTACTAGGCAAATGTTGACAATGGGATCCCCTCCCCTTTATATAGACTCTCAGCACTTGATTAGATAGCTTTAATTAATATACACAAAACACTCATGTGATTTCAGAGAGCCTGCCAAAATAGTGATAAGGTTATACTTTATATTTAGCATCATTGGCCAGTATGATATACCATGTAATGGATTTTTCCAAGTAAATGAAGTAAACTACTTTAAGCATTATATTTTTAAAATATTTTACAAAGACTTTTATACAGCCAGTTTTGATGGAAATCATTCCAAAATGAAGGCACTTGACCCAGTTTTCTGAAACTGATAAGGAAAGCAAATGATCATGCTTTTCTTGTTCATGAAAATAGTCATAGAAACAGTTCATAGAATTGTTCATAGTTTTAGTTCATAGAAACAGTTAGGGGTGCTTTTTTGATGTGTTTGAAGCTTCGTTGCTGTATACATATGGCTGTTTTTTCCCTAAACTCAGTCTTGTCTTTCACTGTTACCTGTCAGTCTCATTACTGTGTCCTTTTCTAAACTGTTACTTATCTTAGAAATAATTACCTGACCTGACAGTCGCTTTTCCTTTCCGAAAGTAAACTACATGCTCTTTGTGTCAGTTTTTGCTTACCAGAGGTCTTTTTCTCTTCTGCAGGGCTCATAGTACATCTTGAAATGATCTTTTGACTCAAGAGGAGGAACATTATATGCAGTGAAGGGGAAAAAAATTCTTTCAACTTCCCTGAGTTTCTAAGATTTAAGATGAAAATAACCAAAGTTTTTGCATCAAAAAAGGAACAGGATTTTACCTTAAGCCCATGGAATATCTAAGCTAAAAAAATTTTCTGTCATTTTGGAATATTATATTTTGAAGACTCATGGTGTTATTACCAAAGTGAATTGGAGTTAGTTACACCTGTGCAAATACAGTAACACTGCACTTATAGTTGTTTATTTTTAATTTCTATGGGTAAAGTATTTAGACTATTTATCTTTCATATAGTGATTACATTTTTTTTGTTAGATGCAGTTGAGATTTTAAAAACTTTATTTTTATTTCTAAAACGAAAAAACAAAACCAAACAGGTAAAAATTCTCCAAATTTAAAAAAGCAAAAATATTTTCACAAAGCACTATAATCTTCTTAGTTTGTTTACAAAGAACCACAGGGAAATACTGAAAGTGGCTTCATATGTGCTGTTGCTGTGTAATAAAACTGTACTGAGAAATCAAGCAAAATAGTGTCCGTCTGTGTAGATAGCGGAACTCAGCGAGTTTCCACAGCCCCCATCTCTATTTATGAAAGCCTATAAAAATTAAGCAGGAGTCAGAGCACGGAACTCATTGAATGATATACGTGTTAACATTGTCAGTTTAAGGTTTCCCTGAAATGACACTTTTATTAGTGTAGGTACACCTTTAATTAATGTATTTATGTTTGGGATTAATGCAATTAATTCTAGTGTTCTAGGGATGGAAACGAGTTGTGAGTGTGCAAAGACTAAATGCTCATATTTTGTCTTCAAATTTGAGATGTAGGGAAATAAGTGAAGAGTAAAATATATGAGTAAACCTAGGTTTAAAGTGTAGGTGGTGTCTTTGGCACAAATTACGGTAGATTTTTCTGTATGGCAGTTACATGGGTAGACCTTGGCAAGTGTCCTCTTTTATTTTTAATCAATTGGAGATTCTGTTCTCTTTTTTAGTTCTCAAATCTAGGTATGGTTATTGAGTATTTAAAAATCTTTATAAGGACCTGAATTAAAAGTTATGACATTTATAACTGCACATTTCTTATTAGATTATTTTTAATCTTTATTTTGGCAGGAAGTGAATATCTCAGAGCATTTTCAAATGTGCTGTTTTATGTTTGCATTTTCTGGATTCCTTTTTTTTTTTTTAATAATTCAGTTTATTAAGAAAGTGAATGTATTAACACGTCTTTAAAGCTAGGGAGTATGTTGCAGCATTTCTTAACTTTGAATAGGTTTGTTATAAGAAATTAAAAGGAATTCTGTCACTTTCCAATTGAGGTTAAATGAAAAGACTCTTAGAAAATAAAAAAGACTCTAAAGGGTGAAGGAAGGAGAAAAATCTCAGCTTCTTTTCCTTTAAAGCTCTTTGCCAGGAAATTATAAGTTTAGAGTACTTTTGGGCAAAGAGCCCAACTTGAGAGGAAATGGTATGATAGAGCTGAAAAATAAGACTTTCATTTTAAATAGTCTTCTGTCTATTGTAGAGCATCTGTTTTCTTAGGTGGATTTCATCTCATTCTAGTGCCAGTAATTAACTAAACACTCATACATTTTAAAACAGTTTTATAAAAAGTAAATCCTCTATGAGATCATCAGATCACATCTATTTTACTATTAAAACAGTGATACTTACAACCAAACAATTAAAAGCCAGAGCTCTAGAGTCAGACTTTGGTTCTTGTCTTACCGCTGCCATTTACTCAGTGCAGTGGTGGGCAAGTTAACTTTTCAAAGTCTCCATCTTGCAAAATGGAGGTAGTAATAGTACCTTTTCTTTGGGTTTTGTGAAGATTAGAAGAAATAGTGATTGTAAACCATTTGTCTTGGAAAACATCTTCTAAAGTGTTTCAAAAATGTGTCTGTCACTGTCAACATCTTCTGAAGAAACACATAGCTTTCCAAAGAGATAAAAGGACAGCTTTCACTTGGATAAATATGTTCTAGTTGAGTTAAAAAAAAAAAAAAAAGAGTTGTATTACTTTAGAGCTAAACATCTACATATTTACAAAGTGTTTGGCCTTTAAAAAACAAAAGGGAACAGAAAAAAATGATCCTTAAATTTTATGAGTTTGAGGTAAAAATGTACTTTCTGTGGTTGAAGTAGAAAAGATGTTTGATCTTTGTGGATTCAAGACAGAGTCACTGTTGTATAAATTAAAAATATTAGTTGGGACGCCTGGGTGGCTCAGTTGGTTAAGCGGCTGCCTTCGGCTCAGGTCATGATTCCAGCATCCTGGGATCGAGTCCCACATCCGGCTCCCTGCTCGGTGGGGAGCCTGCTTCTCCCTCTGTTTCTGCCTGCCACTCTGTCTGCCTGTGCGCACGCGCTCTCTCTCTCTCTCTCTAACCAATAAATAAATAAAATCTTTAAAAAAAATATTAGTTAAGAGGCACCTGGTGGCTCAGTCAGTTAAGCATCTGCCTTCAGCTCAGGTCATGATCCCAGGGTCCTGGGATCAAGCCCTGCATCAGGCTCCCTGCTCAGTGGGGAGTCTGCTTCTCCCTCTCACTCTCCAGTGCCCCCCTGCTTGTGTTCTCTTTTGCGTGCTCTCTCTCTGTCAAATAACTAAATAAAATCTTTAAAAAAAATTTTTTAAGGCTAGTATTTAGACTGACATTGCTTGATAGTGGAATTGAAAGACTGAAGAATGAAAACCTTTCATGTGTTTTAAAGATGTTTTACTTTTCTAACAGTATTTAAGATGAAACTACTAGGGTTGAAGAGGAGAACTTAATTTTATTTTATTTATTTAATTTTTTAAAAGATTTATTTATTTTAGAGGGAGAGAGAAAGAGAGTGTGTGGGGTGGTTGGGGGGTGGCAGAGGGAGAGGGAGAGAGAGTCTTATGCAGACTCCATGGTAAGCATAGAGCCTTATGTGGGGCTCAGTCTTAATGACCCTGAGATCATGACTTGCACCAAAACAGATGCTTAACCGACTGCACCATCCAGGCACCCAGAGGAAAATTTTAATTTTTTTTTTTTAAGATTTTGTTTATTTATTCGAGAGAGAGCGAGAGCGCACAAGCTGGGGAGGGGAGGGGCAGAGGGAGAGGGAGAAGCAGGAACCTGGGATCACGACCTGAGCTGAAGGGAGATGCTTAACCAACTGAGACACCCAGGTGCTCTGAGAACTTAAACTTAAATGAGGTATTGCATGTAAGATGCAACATAGTGCTTAGCATGTGGCAGCAATGACAGTATGTTAATAAAGGTTCTGACTTACTAGATAGCTACTATTAGTGGTAATAAAGCTGCCAATTGTGTGATTAGTAAAATATAGGGAAATTTGCCGTGAAAGAAAAACACACTGAAAATTACAGAGCTGAAATGAGGTGGAAGGACCTTTAAAGGGAAGGGTACCTCTGTTCTTGCAGAGTTGGAAGTTCTTTTCTTCTGCCGGATTTGCTAACTAGGTCCTCCTCTCCATGATTAGTTTCCCAAGAGATCTAGAAGGTATATCCTAGACTAGAGAGCTAGGAGCAGCAATGTAGAAAGCCTTCATCTGTGTTCTTCTTTAAAAGTATTTGGCCAAACTATGCATCCCAAGAAAAAAATGGGCAAAGGACTTGAATAGACATTTCTCCAAAGAAGATATAGACAGTAAGTCGGTGAAAAAAACCTCAACATTCCTCCCCATTAGGGAAATGCAAATCAAAACCACAATGAGATCATGTCACACTGTTTAGAATGGCTATTTTATCTATATATCTATAACTATCTATATTTATATCTATATCTATTTCCAGAAAATAAGTGTTGTCTCAGCTTCTTTTCCTTTAAAGCCAGAAAATAAATATTGTCGAGGATATGTAGCAGTTGGAATCCTTGTACCCTGGAATGTGAAATACTGCAGTCACTGTGGAAAACAGTGTGATGGTTCCATAAAAAAGGAAACATACAATTACCATATGATCCAGCAGTTCCATTTCTAGGTATATATCCAAAAGAATTGAAGGGAGGGACTCAGAGATGTCTGTACACCAGAGTTTATTTTCAGCATTATTCACAGTAGCTAAAAGTGTCCACTGATGAATGGATAAGCAAAATATGGTATATACATTCTGGTATATTACTCAACCTTGAAAGGAATGAAATTGTCATACATGCTACCTACAACATGGCTGAATCTTAAAAACGTGATAATGGAAAGAAACCAGACACAAGACACATACACTGTATGATTGGAGTTCATCAAGACACAAAGTAGAATGGTGGTTAGTTGCGACTAGGGGAGGGGAAAATGGGAGGTCATTGAATGGATAAAGAGTTTTAGTTTGGGATAATGAAAAGCCCTGGAGATGGATAGTGGTGATGGTTGCCTAAGAGTGTGAATGTACTTAATGCCACTTAAGTGTACACTTAAAAATAATTAAAACAGTAGGGATGCCTGGGTGGCTCAGGTGGTTAAGCATCTGACTGTTGGGTTCAGTTCAGGTCATGATCTCAGGGTTATGAGCTCAAGGCTTGGGTTGGGCTCCATGTTCACCGTGGTCCACTCGAGGTTTTCGCTTTCTCTCTCCTTTTGCCTGTCACCCCACTCGCATGCTCTCTTTCTCTCTTTTTCAAATAAGTAACTAAATAAAATCTTTAAAAACATAGTTAAAATAGTAAATTTTATGTTATGTGTATTTTACCACAGCTAAAAACAAAACAAAATAAACCTTTAGCCCATCATAAGCAGCTGGCCGTGCCTTCTTTCTTCTGAAGTTTATTTCCATCTCTTCAAAGCTAAAGAGAGGTCCTTTAGCAGAAGTTACAACCTGTCTACAAACTTGTAAACCGCTGCTCCAAAGCTGGAAACAGAGAAAAGAAAGAAGGATTAAGTATAGTCCTTTTGTTTTGTTTTGTTTTGTTTTGTTTTGTTTTTCTACCTCAAGTCTTTTATGACTGCTCTGTTTCTTGCAGGGAGCTAGTTTGGTGTTAACAGACTTTCAGAAAAAGCTGTTAACTCCTGACTAGCGTCAGAGCTCCAGTTCCCTAAATTTGCACTCTCTTTTTTTTGTCCTACCCTTATATTTTCACGTAATATTGCACAGATTACTTCATCTACTTTATAGAGAAGGTTGAAATTCTGTGACTGGCAGGCAGAAGAACTACCTTATATTCGTTCTTCCTAATTTCATGTGATTATTGTTCCTACATAATTTTTCTTGTATTATAGGAGGGTGATTTCCTCTCTTTCTAACTTTCAGGTAACCATTGAACACGTCCCTTCTTATATATACCTTTATATTTATTCTTATAGTCACATTTTTGTTCCCTGATTCTAGAATCTTTAAAATCTCTATTTGTAAGTCTTCATTCTGTTGAAACATGCTCAGGCCTTGTCTGTCTAATGAAACTGCTTTAAGGTAGCAGGTTTTTAGATATTGCTTGGGGAGATCAGAAACCTTTTTTCTGTTCTTATCCCTCGTTTCTTTCTTTCTTTCTTTCTTTCTTTCTTTCTTTCTTTCTTTCAAGGGTTTATTTATTTGAAAGAGTGGATAAGAGAGCAGGAGCAGGGGATGGGGAGGGGAGGTAGAAGCAGACTCCTCATGGAGCAGGGAGCCCAGACTTGGGCTTGATCCAGGGACTCCAGGATCATGACCTGAGCCCAAGACAGACCCTTAACCAACTGAGCCACTAAGGTGTCCCTATATGTTTCTGAAAGCTTTCTTTTTCTCTGGCCTTCTAATTTTTCTATTGCTTCTGTTCCTGTTTTCGTGTTCTTCTTTCCCATTCATAATTGGCACTGACCTTGCATTGACATGGCCTTCCTCCTCTTTTTTTATGTCCTTATTTCCTTGGTGAGTTTATCCACTCTTAAGTCTTCAACTTTGATCAAAATGACCCACAAATACATACCTTTAAGAATCAGTCTTTTGTGGTCAGTGTTACTCAGTATTTTCAATGTACTAAATAACAGTTGACTACTTCGCTGTCTCTCAGAAGTAATGTGTTCACAACGGAATCCCTGCCTTCCATGTAACCTCTCTACTGATGAGTGATGTCACTCTTGTGCCAGTTTGCATTTGGTGTGTGTGTCTTCCTTCTGCTTAGTTTCCTGTAGTTATTCTGCTCCTTAGGTCTTTTAAGACCAAAAGGAAGAGAGATGCACAGATTGTTTTCAGTGATAGAATTTTATTGCAAGGATAATTCAGGAAATGTGCATGGGGTAGCATGCATAGTCAGCTGCTTGTTCTGTATGAGCTTCAGTGTCTCTGATACCGGCTTGTGGAATTCGCTCCATTAATAAAGGAAGTAGCAACTTAGAGTCACTTGGAAAAATGACATGAGCTCCCATGGCCTTTGTCATCTTTGTTCACGTGTCATTCATACTTTCTGAAACCTAAGGTGAATTGGGCCATTTTGCACATGAAATTTGGAGCATCCCTGTTGGCTATTTCAACCCTTGGGTGGATGTTTTTGGCTTCTGGATCAACTTCCAGCTATATTTAGTTTTTATTGCTGGGATGGTAAAGCTGATTTAGTTTGAGGTAGCATGTGATGAACCATAGCAACTTATACAGGAAGGTAGGTTTTTCTCTTTAAGGGCACTGTGTGACTGGCATTTTGAAGTTCCATAAGGTCTCTAGTAGTTAGCAAATTTGTTTTTTTTTTTTTTTCATTTGTTTCTTCTTTTATTTGTTGAAGAAAAGTAGTGTGTGATTCTGCAGATACGAGGCTGGATGAGACATGATCCATATCTTCATGGAATTCCCATGTTAGTTCTAGAGATTAAACTCATACAGTAAATAAATAATGAAAGGAATAATGACTCAGTGTTCTAAGTGCTATGGGACCGTAGTTGACAATGGGATTAGTTCTTTGTGTTTGGGTGGGTAGGTGGGTAGGAATGGTGGTAGAGGACAGAAGGCTATCTCTGACGTCCCAGAGAAGACTTTTGAGTGTATCTTTAAAGAAGTGGTTAAATGACAAGATCAGGTAAGAGAGAATGGACATATAGAAGTATTACTTCTGTATCTTGCATCATGTACACATAACTATACAAATCTGTCCTTTGTAGTACAGTGATTATGTGATTTTTGAAAAATGTGTGATGTGAAAATTCAGGATCTTCAAGGAATAGCCCACTGGGTCTAGAGTGTAGGTTATGGAAATTAGGTGATTGAGCGGATATGTTAGGTCCTGTCCCATCTTTTTATCTTGTGTGCAGTAAGAAATGATGATTCTTTCAGAATTTCTCTTGAATTTGTTCTTTCCTGTCATTTACACTGTTACCTTTTTAAGCCCGGATCCTTGTGACCACATTTCTGGGTTGCAAGAAACAAAACCATGCCCTACTTTTACAGTTTTTTAGTTCTCATCTCCATTATGGAATTTGGCTTGTAGGACATTTAGAAGATTGGGAAGAAATCTCTGGAGGAAGAGTACGTTGTTTATCTTACACAGTTTGCAGTATTCCACCATTATCATAATGACCATAATGTACTTCAGAACTTCATCTCTTTGGTTCCCCCATACCACATTTCCTAAAACATAATTTAAATTGCTATTTGTCTAGACCATCTATCATCTCATATAATATGGTATGGTGATTTGGAATTTAAGAAGCACAAAACAAGCTAAAAGTTTATCTGTTTAATCTCTTGAATGTATACTGTAGCTTTGGGAGAAAAAAATGAAGCTGGCTAAATCCTGTTCTAAGAGATCATAGTTTCGTGTCTGTAATAGTACATTTCAGAGTAGAAATAACTAATTGATTTGAAGATGAGAAATTCCTGGGAACACTTATAAAAGAATATCCCTCTTAAAAATATGGTACTTGAGGTAGTAATAGATGGGAATTAATGAGTGTGCTTTCGTATTTCCTAGCTTCCTAACAGTGAGAGGCTCCATAGTATCTCTTGGACAGACGTTGGTTTGATTTCATTTTGCTGTTTATTGACTAAGTGACTGGGGAAGTCACTTACCTTTAGTTTTCTTATTAAAAACTGAGAATATTTTAACAGCTACCAAAAAGGTTGTTATAGAGATTAAATGAGAAAATGCTTGTTAAGTGCTCAGCACAAGGCCAATAAAAGCCCTAATAAATGTTAACAACCTTTATTATTACATTTCGTTGAGCTCTTTTTTTAAAAAAGATTTTATTTATTTATTTATTTATTTACCAGAGAGAGAGAGAGAGAGAGAGAGAATGCACGCGCGTGCGCATGCACAAGCAGGCAGAGTGGCAGGCAGAGGCAGAGAAGCAGGCTCTCCGCTGAGCAAGGAGCCCGATGCAGGACTTGATCCTAGAACCCTGGGGTATGACCTGAGCCCAAGGCAGTGGCTCAACCCACTGAGCCACCCAGGCATCCCTTGTTTCGTTTAGCTCTTATGTATCTGTCTTTCCTACTTTATTAGGAGTTCTGGGTTGTCATGGGCTGTATCTTAACTTTCTTTGCCTTACCCCAGCATGTAGCTTATTGTCTACAAATTCAGTAAGTGTATATTAAATGGATATAAATGGATGAATTTTTAATACAGTTTGGTCAGTTTTTGTACCCATTATGAAGATGCACTTTAGAAAGTTTAGTTTTGGGGGATGCCTGGGTGGCACAGTCAGTTAAGCAACTGACCGACTCTTGGTTTCAGCTCAGGTCATGATCTCAGGGTTGTGAGGTTGAGCCTTATGTCAGGCTTCACACTGAGTACTGAGTCTACTTGAGATTCTCTTTCCCTCCCGCTCTGCCCCTCCCTCTCGTGCTGTCTCTTTCTCTCTCTCTCTCTGTCAAATTAAAAAAAAAAAAAGATTTTTTATTTGGCAGAGAGAGAGAGAGAGAACAAGTACAAAAGTACAAATGGGGAGTGGCAGGCAGAGGGAGAAGCAGGCACCCCGCCGAGTGGGTAGCCCTATGCAGGACTCGATCCCACGACCTTTGGATCATGACCTGAGCCGAAGGCAGACTCCCAACCCACTGAGCAACCCAGGCATCCCAATAAATAAATAAATCTTAAAAAAAAAAAAGTTCAGTTTTTGTAAAGATGGTATTTTGTAAGCAGTTGCAAAATTCACTCACAGGAGTAAGACTGATTAATAGATACTGATTTTACTAGTTCTGATTGTCATGGTTAGTTTATTAGTTCAGCCTATAAAGAGGCCTTTCTTTTCAGTGTATAAAATGATTTAATGGAATGCATTTCATGAAACAATTGTTGAGTCATGCAGAAAAATTTTAATTTTCTTATAAGATACAATTTTAAAAATTTCCCCCAATTATATAAAAAATGAATATTTATTTTAGAAAACTTATGAAACAAAAGCATAAGATAGAGTGCCCCCCCCAATCAAACCTTGGTGCTTAGAATCCTAAAATATTTACCTCCAGCAAATATTTGAATTCCTCTTATGTCCAGTGCACAATTTTTGGTGCTGGGGATTATAGCAGTGAACAAATCAAAGTCTACTGGTAGTTTGGTGCCAGTGTGTTTGTGTGAATGGATGTATGCAGATACACTTGTGCTTAAAAGAAAACATGAAAATGATTTACTTCTGTGCGCATTATTTTGTAACCTGCCCTTTTTTCTTTTAGCAATATATTTTTCACTTGTTTTATGTTAGTGAGTTTTCTACAGGATGATTTTTAGTGGCTACTTGATAATCTCATGAATAGATGTTCTATAGTTAATTAATAACTATGTTTAGGCATTTAATTTACTTCTAGATTTTGTTATAATTTACAAGGAATATACATTTTTTATTTCCTAGACCAATTATAGTTCATTTAATTCCTACCATTTACTCTTTTTTTTTTTTAAGATTTAATTTATTTATTTGACAGACAGAGAAAGATCACAAGTAGGTAGAGAGGCAGGCAGAGAGAGAGGAAGGGAAGCAGGCTCCCCACTGAGCAGAGAGCTCAATGTGGGGCTCGATCCCAGGAGTCTGGGATCATGACCTTAGCCGAAGGTAGAGGCTTTAACCCACTGAGCCACCCAAGCACCCCAACCTCCCATTTACTCTTAAAAATTTTTTTTTTATTATGGAAAACTTGAAATAGTTTTGTAAAGAAGAGAGAATAAACCTCTGTACCCATCACCCAGGTTGAACAATTTAATACATCTGGCCAATCTTGCATAATTTATGTTTCCATACACGTCCCTCGCCCTTGGATATTTTGAATTAATCTCAAGATATTATATCTTATCTTTTTTTAAAAAGATTTTATTTATTTATTAGCATGTGAGCAGATGTTGGGGGAAGAGTAGGGGGAGAGGGACAAGCACGATCTACACTGAACATAGAGCCCAATTTGGGGCTCAGTCCCACGACCCCGAGGTCATGGCATGAGCCGAAATCAAGAGTTGGATGCTTAACCAACTGAGCCACCCAGGTGCCCCTCATAGCCTTCTTGACTAATTCAGTATGCATCTCTAAAAGACAAGAGTATTAGACAATATATCACTGTAATACCCTTATCTGAGGTGTAATTTTTTGCCAAAGGCAGATGCTTAACAACTGAGCCACCCTGGTACCCCTGAGGTGTAATTTTTTGTAGCTGCTTCTTCTTTTTTTTTTAAAGACTTTATTTATTTATTTGACAGACAGAGATCACAAGTAGACAGAGAAAGGCAGAGAGAGAGGGGGAAGCAGGCTCCCCGCTGAGCGGAGAGCCCGATGCGGGGTTCGATCCCAGGACCCTGGGATCATGACCTGAGCCGAAGGCAGAGGCTTTAACCCACTGAGCCACCCAGGCGCCCCTTTTGTAGGTTATTCTTGAATGATAAAATATTGAGGAGAATGTGGAGAAAACTGAAATTAGTCAATATAGAATGATTCCTCTACCCTCCCATCGAAGATGTAAAAAAACTTTGTATTGGGACCTTGGAAAAAAATATTAACAGAAATTCTGAAGTGAACAGGAAACACAAAAGTGAGATAAATAAATTTGTAGATGAGGGTAAGATTGAAGTGGGCATCTGCATACTGAATTACTAGAGAAGTTGGTTGTAGCTAAAAAAAAAAAGAATTCTAATGTCTGAAAACAATGTGGGACAAGACTGCTTTTCTTTACGGTATTAGCAACAGCCATATAATAGATTATGTTCTCTCCTGCTTTATGAGACAGAAGGTCAAATGACAGGAAACGAAAAAACAGTATTAGCCACTTATTTGTTTGTTTGTATTTTAACTGAAACAGTTGACAGTTTTATTTTCACATTTCACAGTAAAATGAAAATCGCCCCCCCCCTTTTTTTTTTGGTCACTACTCCCCTGCAAAAACTATTCTCTCTTTGATAGGAAGGGGGAGCAAGTTTTCCTTGTCATGTTGTTAGAAAACACCCAGAGTCTCAGCACCATAGTCTCCCGGGGAAGTAGAACAAGTAATATAAAATGGATATAAAGAAGTTCCTGTCTCTCCTTATCTGTCTGGTCGAGTCATTCCTGGCCGCGTGGGCATCGTCATGGGATGGGCAGGAAGTCTCATCATTGGGGGCCCAGACGTCGTTGGCATGTGGCCTCCTATAGGCAGTCTCATTCCAGGAGCAGGTCCCACCAGCATCATCCCGGGAGGAGGAAGGCCCCCTATAGGAACCAGGCATCATACCAGGGCGAGGAGGACTAGGGAGACTGAGGGGAGGTGGGATCATTGCATCTGCAGGAGGAGGAGCAGAGGTATTTTTCCTTATTGAAATGCAGGGGTTGTTTTGTCACTCAAGCTCTGAACCTGCTCTTCCATCAATTTCTGACGGTAGTCTTCACATTATCTTTGTGTTTCCTGCCTCTGCGTGTGTCTTTCTCATAGATGGAGAGTCATGGGTGAGGCGTGAGTTATCAGTAGTCACAATAAAGCTTAGGCATGTTGCTCTGCAGGCCGGTGACCACTCTGTCCCATGCCACTAAGAAATGACTGCCACTGACTTGTTTTAATAAGACAGTTCTGGGGTATGTCTGCTTACGTATGTAATAAACCCTATCTAGCTAGTTCCATAAGAGAAATCTCTTGTGCATTACTTGTTCTTCACAAAATTCCCTCACACCTGGGATAGTGTGTGCTCTAAAGGCACTAGTTAAGAATTTTTTGGACCTCTGGTTAAAAACATAGAGTTATGATGAAATCCCAAGGTGTTAAAAACCACAGTATGTCAAGTTTAGATGAAATTATGCTCATTATATTGTGTTTGCCAAGGCAATAAAATAGGAAAATGTGTTTGTGTGTATGTGTATATGTATTTTAAATTGGCTTTTAATTATGAAATTTGAAAACTGTAAGGGTTTTCAAAGCAGACAAATAAAAATTATTTAAAATTAAACCATAATTGAAATGATTAGTTTTCATTTAATACACCAGAAAGGGAAAGAGGAAATAAAGACAAATGACATAAAACAGGAATTGTTTACCAAAGTAAATCATGTGTTTTCACTTGACAAACACCCCAGAGACCATCTTTTTTCCTCAGTTACACTGGTAACATTTCCATTGTCCAACATGTTGAGAAAATGAGACCTGTGAAGTAATAGAAAATTCTTACTGTTTACTGGATTTGCTTGGAGGACCTATGACTTGTTTGTTTAAAGTGAGCCAGATTAAGAGCCTGCTTTGTAGAAAACTTTTGTAACTTCTGAGGAAGTATGTAGTGGTTGGATTACCTTTTGGCTTAGTATTAAAGAGAGTTGTTAGTGTACAGCTGTTTCACTCATTGTGTCATGTGCATGGCTCCTTGTGAGTTCCTTGTGCTTGTTTAGCCGTGAAGGACATGAAACACCTTTGCTTTCTGAAGCATAGTAGTGAATATTTTTGAAAATTTGAGAAATTGACTCTTTTTCTAGTAGGAATATGTATATGGTTTTTGGTTCATAGTATCTACTTTGCTCTTTCCCCCTGCTTATTAGCCCCTTCGTATTTTTTTTTTTTTCTTTCTTATCAGGTCCATGTCTTAGCCATTCTTTCACCAGTATCTTTAATTCCTTTATGTCATTGTTCTTCTGCAGCATGTCTCTGGCAAAATGCCCGATTCCATTGTTTGCTTTTTCCTTACATACTTTAAGACTTGTGAGCAGTGCTGAAGAAAATACGAAACCTCGATGACTACCATTTTACTTATGTATTTTGTTTTTTAAAGATTTTTATTTATTTGATAGAGAGAGCACAAGTAGGGGAAGCAGCAAGCAGAGGAAGAGAGGGAGAAGCAGGCTTCCCGCTGAGCAGGGAACCCACTGTGGGGCTCAATCCCAGGACCCTGGGATCATGACCAGAGCTGAAGGCAGATGTCCAGCTGATTGAGCCACCCAGGTGCCCCAACAATTGCCATTTTAAATGGATGGTTCTCTAACAAGGCCTCAAAAAAGCCTGCGGTGCTATCTAGTAATCCTTTTAAACTTCGTGAGGTGTTTTGTTTTGTCTTGTTTTGTTTTTGTTCTCCACTCCGGCTATTTCAAATACGGTCCTGTATTCTCAAATCTTAGATTTTAACTTCCTCGCTAACAGTAGATGAATATCCCTCTGGCTTCTTAAAGCAAATAGAAGTCAGTATGTAAGAGCTCCCTTAGCTTTCTGCCATTAATCTACAGTTTAAGTCTGCTCATCCTTTTGTCCTATTATAATGAGAAGGGTGTCCCCAGCCCTTTGAGGTTAAGTCAGTTCCGTCCACATGTGCTTTGGATCTCGTTCCTTCCAACCTTTTCAGGGACATGCTTTGGTAGTTATCTCCTCTTGTCACTTGTATTTTCAGTTTTCCTTTATTTTCCAAATTTATTCAAAACAGCATCTACACTTATTCAGGCATTTCCAGTGGGTTTTTGTTTGTTTGACTTTATCTTCTTTCTCAGACTCCTGTCTCCAGTCACTTATCCTTTCCAGAAACTTAAAGTGGAGAGTGATCCGTAATTGTTGTTACTTACCCTTCACTTGATTCTGTTGTCTCATACCATTGCAGTTTGGCTTCTGCCTTTACCATGCCACTAAATTGCTCTTGCTATAATCACGAATAATTTCCTTACAACTACATACATACATACATTTATTTATTTATTTAGTTTTTAAAGATTTTACTTATTTATTATTTATTTGTCAGAGAGCACATGCAGAGGGAGCGACAGGCAAAGGGAGAGGGAGAAGCAGATTCCCTGCTGATCCAGGAGCGTGATGTGGGACTCGATCCCAGCACACTGGGATCATGGCCTGAGCCTAAGGCAGATGCTTAGCCGACTGAGCCACCCAGGCATCCCTCCTTACAACTACATTTAGATAGGTGTTTTTTTTTTTTTTTTTTTGGGTAATTGTTATTGAGATGTAATTCACATAGAATAAAATTTACTCTTTTGGTTTGATTTTTAGAAAAAAAATTTTTTTTGGCTCAATAATAATCATTTTGAGATTTGTTTGGGATCTTTGCAGAGTTTTTTTGGCTTTTTTTTTTTTTTTTTTGCCAATATTTGCCAGTGAGATGGGTGGCAAAGAATTGCTCAAAGCACAGAGCAACAGGGGTGCCTGGGTGGCTCAGTGGGTTAAAGCCTCTGCCTTCGGCCCAGGTCATGATCCCAGAGTCCTGGGATTGAGCCCCACATCGGGCTCTCTGCTCCGCAGGGAGCCTGCTTCCTCCTCTCTCTCTGCCTTGTCTCTCTGCCTACTTGTGATCTCTGTCTATCAAATAAATTAAAAAAAAAAAAAGCACAGAGCAATAAGCAGGACAGAATTCATTCACTCTCAAAGGGAGGAGAGAGGCCAGACATCAGGAGAGATGTTGGCCCTAAGTTTCTGTTAGGCTGGGCCTTTTAAGGGGTTTTAAGGATGTGAGAGGGTTGTAGCTGTGCCCATGGGGGAGGAGCTGGCCAGGTAGAGCAGGAGGTGACAGGTTTCTTTGGGGACTCTGTTCGTGGCTCATCTGGGATGTAGGTTGTGGTCCTGCTAGAGAAGAATGTGTTTTGTGGTGGTCTTTTTTCTGAGAAGGAGGGGCACCGTGACCCAGAAAAACAAAGCATTAGGGCCAAGTACAGGCACCTATGAGTTTTGTCCAAGCTTGGCAGGGGAGGGGGCTTTGACTAGAACCCTTTAAGTATTCTCCTCTAGTGTATGGATTTACCATAGTTTGTTCATTCACCTATTAATTGATGGACTTTTGGATTTTTTTTTTCCAGTTTTTGGTTGTTTTGAATAAGGCTGCTATGAATATATGTGTACAAGTCTTTGGTGGACATTTGTTCTTATTTTTCTCAGGTAAATGCCTAGAAGTAGAATTGTATATGTGTGTGCCAATAAGTTTAGAAGAACTGCTCACTTTTTTTTAAAGTGACTAACTTTTCATTTCCAATATCAGTGTATGAGAGATCCTCTTGTTCCATATCCTTACCAATACTGAGTATTATCTTTTTAATTTTAGCCATTTTGGGGGGTGGTGGTATCTTATTGTAGTTTTATTTTTTATTTCCCTTATGAGACAATATGCTCATTAGCCATTTGTTGGTATTTTTTCTTTTCATGTGCTTGTTAGCTATATGTATATTTTTTTGTGAAATGTCTGCTCATATTTTTTGCCATTTTTATTTTTGGATTTTTGTTTTACTATTGATAAGAATTCTTTGTGTATTAGGACACAATTCCTGTATCATGTATGTGCCTTTTTTGTTCCCCCAGAGGCACTTAGACTAGGCAATTCTATATCAGTTTTTGTGTTTGTGGTTGGGGAGTGGGAGACTGTCTGGAATTCAAGTGGAAATAATACAACACCTCCAAAAGCAAGGAAAATTATTCTTTGTCAAAAGATGAAATAGTCTACCAAACCGACCCAGAGATGGTCCAGATGCTGGAACTATCACACGGGGACTCTGAATTTACGATGATTACTGTGTTAAAAGTATCTGGTGACAGGTGAACAACACCTGTGAAGAGTTAGGAGAATTTATGAGAGCAATGGAAATTATTGAAAAAAAATTGTGTAAATAAAGAAGCTAGAAATAAAAGATATGAAATAAAGAACTTAATTGTTTGATAGTATGGTTTGTCTTCTATATCCTTACTGATTTTTTTGTAAACTTACTGTAAACTTTTTTGTAAATTTACTGTATCAATTATTAAGAGAGGAGTTGAAAGCTCCAATAATTATTTTGGATTTGTCCTTTTCTCTTTTCAATTCTTTCAGTTTTCCGTGTTTTCATAAGCTGTGTTTTAGGGTTCTTACATGTGTAGGGTTGTTATATCTTCTGGTAAATTGATCCTTTTATCATGAAATATTCCTCTTTATCTGCTGACATTAATTTCTCTGTAGTCTTCTTTGCCCGATATCAATATAACTACTTCAGCTTTGTTTTGATTAGTTTCACATGGTATGTATTTTTCCAGTCTTTTATTTAACCTCTTTGTGTCTTTATTTAAGGTGTTTTTTTGTAGTTATCATGTGGTTGGATCTTTCCTTTTTAATCCAATCTCACAAGCTCTTTTAATTGGAATGATTTGACTCCATAAATATATATATTTTTTCCTTTTTCCTTTTGAAGTTTCTTCACATTTATTTTTCACATAATTTTATAAATATTAAACAATAGCTTCAATTTAAAAGTAAACATCCTGATATTTTTTACTTTATAGGATTTTGTATGTTAACTATCCATTTAGTTTTTTTAGATCTTCACAGTTCCTTTAATACAAAAGAGCTTCTGAATCATTTCTATTCCAGCAATGCATAAGTTGTAGAAAAGTTTGTGGCAACTGACATTCCATGATTTTTTAAAATTACTCATTAGTTTATGGGCAATTTAACTTAATCCTTAAAAGAGAATTAGGAATGTATTATTCGCTTCCATTTGTATGCTAATCACTGCAAGCTATGAATTCAGGTTTAGCATAAAGTGCTTAATTACAAAGTAATGTGATAAGAAGTTAAATTCTGATCTAAAAGGAACTAGGAAATAGGAACTAATTATCTGCTTTCCACTTAACAGTTCTTACAGTGGTGCTGGCAGTAGCTGAAGTCACAGGGTGGAGAGAAGACTGTCCACTGAATTTTACAGAATAAAATAATAAATTAATTACTCTTTATAAAACACTGGGGATTTTTGCTTTTATACGTCTCTAAAAGAAATCTGGGTGAAAGATTCCTTTCAGGTGAATAGATCCGAACTTGACAAACAATTAAATTAAGTGTCCAATTCAATTGATAGAAAGTTCAAGATTTTTTTTCCACTGAATTTATCATACTTTGTTTAAAATTTTTTTATTTTTTATTTAAATTCAATTAATTAATGTATAATTTATTAGTTTAAGAAGTAGAGGTCAGTGATTTATTGGTCCTATACCCAGTGCTCATTACATCATGTGCCCTCTTTAATGTCCATCCCCCACCCACCTCCCCTCCAGCAACCCTATTTATTTCTTATGATTAAGGGTCTTACGGTTTGTCTTCCTCTCTGATTTCATCTTGTTTTATTTTTTCCTCTCTTACCCTATGATCCTCTGTTTTGTTTCTTCAGTTCCACATATGAGTGAGATCATATGATAATTGTCCTTCTTTGATTGACTTATTTTGTTTAGCATAACACCCTCTAGTCCCATCCATGTTGTTGCAAATGGCAAGATTTCATTTTTTTGATGGCTTAGTAGTTGTCCATCACATACATATATGTACCACGTCTTTATCTATTCATCTGTCGATGAACATCGTGGCTCTTTCCTTAGTTTGGCTATTGTGGACATTGCTGCTATAAGCATTATGCAGGTGCCCCTTCAGATCACTACATTTTTATCTTTGGCGTAAATACCTAGCAGTGCACTTGCTGGGTCATAAGGTAGCTCTATTTTCAACTTTTTTTTTTTTTAAGATTTTATTTATTTATTTGACAGACAGAAATCACAAGTAGGCAGAGAGGCAGGCAGAGAGAGAGGGGGAGGCAGGCTCCCTGCCAGGACCCTGGGATTATGACCTGAGCTGAAGGCAGAGGCTTTAACCCACTGAGCCACCCAGGTGCCCTTATTTTCAACTTTTTGAGGAGCTTCCATTCTGTTTTCTAGAGTGGCTGCACCAGTTTATGTTCTCACCAGCAGTGTAGGAGGGTACCCCTTTTGCTGAATCACCACAAACGTCTGTTGTTTCCTGAGTGGTTAATTTTAGCCATTACTGACTGGTGTGAGGTGGTATCTCACTGTGGTTTTTATTTGTATTTCCCTGATGCCAAGTGATGTGGAGCATTTTTTCATGTGTCTGTTGGCCATTTGGATGTCTTTTTTTGAGAAATGTCTTTTCATGTCTTCTACCCATTTCTTGATTGGATTATTTGTTCTTTGGGTGTTGAGTTTGATAAGTTTATTATAGGTTTTGGATACTAGCCCTTTATCTGAAATGTCATTTGCAAATATCATCTTCCATTCTGTTAGTTGTCTTTTGATTTTGTTGACTGTTTCCTTTGTTGTACAAAAACCTTATCTTGATGGAGTCCCAGTAGTTCATTTTTGCTTTTGTTTCCCTTGCCTTTGGAGACATGTCTAGCAAGAAGTTGCTGTGGCCAAGGTCACAGAGGTTGCTGCCTGCATTTTCCTCTAGGATTTTGATAGATTCTTATCTCAGTTTGGGTCTTTCATCCATTTTGAGTCTGTTTTTGTGTACGGTGTAAGAAAGTACAGTTTCATTCTTCTGCATGTGGCTGTCCAATTTTCCCACCAACATTTGTTGAAGAGACTGTCTTTTTTTCCATTGGATAGTCTTTCCTACTTTGTCCAGGATTGGTTGACCGCAGAGTTGAGGGTCTTTTTTTGAGTTCTCTATTCTGTTCCATTGATTTATGTGTCTGTTTTTGTGCCATACTGTCTTGATGATTACAGCTTTGTAATAGAGCTTGAGGTTAGAGATTGTGATGCCACCAGCTTTGGTTTTCTTTTTCAACATCCCTTTGGCTATTCAGGGTCTTTTCTGGTTCTTTACAAATTTTAGGATTATTTGTTTCAGCTCTGTGAAAAAAGTTGATGATATTTTGCTAGGGAATGCATTGAATGTATAGATTGCTCTAGGTAGCATAAACATTTTAGCAATATTTATTCTTCCAATCCATGAGCATGGAATGTTTTTCCATTTATTTGTGTCTTCCTGAATTTCTTTCATGAGTGTTCTATAGTTTTCCCGAGTACAGATTCTTTCTTTGCCTCTTTGGTTAGATTTATTCCTAGGTATCTTACAGTTTTTGGTGCAGTTGTAAATGCGATTGACTCCTTAATTTCTCTTTCTTCTGTCTCATTGTTAGTATATAGAATTGCAGCTGATTTCTGTGCATTGATTTTAATATTCTGCCACTTTGCTGCATTCCTGAATGAATTTTAGCAATTTTGGGATGGAGTCTTTTGGGTTTTCCACAGAATATCATGTCACCTGTGAAGAGTGAGAGTTTGACTTCTTCTTTGCCTATTCAGATGCCTTTTATTTCTTTTTATTGTCTGATTGCTGAAACTAGGACTTCTAGTACTATGTTGAACAACAGTGGTGAGAGTAGCTGTCCCTGCTGTGTTCCTGAGATTTGTTGTGGGCTTTTTATATATGACTTCTATGATATTGAGGTATGTTCCCTCTATCTCTACACTGTGAAGAGTTTTAATCAAAAAAGGATGCTGTGGGGTGCCTGGGTGTCATTAAGCGTCTGCCTTCGGCTCAGGTCATGATCCCAGGGTCCTAGGATCAAACCCCACATCAGGCTCCCTGCTCAGTGGGAAGCCTGCCTCTCCTTCTCTGACCCCCCCCACCCCAACCCTGCTTGTGTTCCCTCTCTTGCTGTGTCTCTGTCAAATAAATAAACCAAATCTTTAAAAAACAAAACAAAACCAGAAAGGATGTGTACTTTGTCAGATGCTTTTTCTGCGTTTATTGAGAGGATCATATGGTTCTTGTCCTTTCTTTTATTAATGTAGTATATCACATTGATTGATTTGAGGGTGTTGAACTACCTTTGCAGCCCAGGAATAAATCCTACTTGGTCATCGTGAATTATTCTTTTGAATGTACTATTGGGTCATATTGGCTATTAACTTGGTGGGAATTTTTACATCCATGTAAATCGGGGATATTGGTCTGTAATTCTTTTTGGTGGGGTCTTTGCCTGGTTTTGGGATCAAGGGACCTCATAGAAAACGTTTGGAAATTTTCCTTCCATTTCTGTTTTTTGAAACAGCTTCAGAAGAATAGGTATTAATTCTTCTTTAAATGTTTGGTAGAATTCCTCTGGGAAGCCATCTGGCCCTGGACTGTTGTTTTTGGGGAGATTTTTGATTACTGCTTTAGTTTTCTTGCTGGTTATGGGTGGGTCTGTTCAGGTTTTCTCTTTCTTCCTGTTTCAGTTTTGGTAGTTTATATGTCTCTAAGAATGCATCCATTTCTTCCAGATTGCTTAATTTGTTGGCATATAGCTGCTGATAATATGTTTTTATAACATATTTGTGTTTCTTTGGTGTTGGTTGACTCCATATATATTTAATGTAATTAACCAGTAGAATTTTGTTAACTACTCTTTCCCCAGTTTTTCCTTAGTAGTTGCTTTAGGGATTTAGAGCAACTATAGTTGCCTAATATAGTATTTTTCTTTATTGTGATCAACTTTGGTTGACTTAATTCCAGTAAAATATAACAAATTTGCTTTAATAAAGCCCCATTTCTTTACTCTTTCTTTTATATCTATGTCTATATTTTTATATATATATATAAATATATCATACCTAAGTATGTTGTAATTTCAATAATATACTATAATTATTGATTAAGATAATCTTATGTTTTCCAAGATAAATATATCTTTTATGTCTATGTAAATATTTGGCATTTCCTTTAATTCAGAAGTTCTTTATTATTTTTTATGAAAAAGGTCTGCTAGCAACAGATTTTTTCAGTTTTTGTTTATCTGGGAATGTCCTTGTTTCTTCTGCATTTGTAGAAGATAAATTTGCTGTATTTAGAATTAGAGATACTATTCGTTTAGCCCTTTGAGTGTTTCCTTTCCCTATCTTTGGACTGGCCTGGTTTCTGATGAGAAGTTGGCTGTTAATCATATTCTTATTCTACTATTCTACTATTCATGTTCTACTATTCTTGTTCTACTATTCATTAATCATATTCTTGTTCTACTAATCATATTCTTGTTCTACTGTTCATTTCTCTTACTGCTTTCTTAAGACTTTTTGTCTTTTAGCAGTTTGACTACAGTGTGTCTAGATGTGGATCTTTTTGTGTTTATCTTACTTGGGATTTGTTTTTCTTCTTGCATGTATAAATTAATGTTGTCAAATTTGGGAAGTTTTTTGTCTTTTAAAAGATTTTATTTATTTATAGGAAGGAGAGAGTGTGGATGTGCATGGTGGGGAGGAGCAGTGGGAGAGGGAGAAGCAGCCTTTCCTCTGAGCAGGGAGACTGGTGTGGGGTTCAGTCCCAGGACCCCGGGATCATGACCTGAGCTGGAGGCAGATGCTTAACTGACTGAGTTTGCTAGTATTTTGTTGAGTATTTTTACATCAGTACTCATTAAGGATATTGATCTGTGCTTTTCATGTTTTATTTTTGTGTAATTTTTGTATCATAGTAATGCTGGCCTCACAGAGTAAGTTTGTAAGTGTTCCTTCCTCTGCAGTTTTTTGGGAGAGTTTGAGAGTGTTGGTGCTAATTCTTCCTTAGATGTTTGATGTTTGATAGAATTCTCCAGTGAAGCCCTTTACTTCTGGGCTTTTTGTTGTTGTTGTTGTTGTTGAGTTGTTTTTGATTACTGCTTAGCAGTTAAAAGTCTGCTGAGATTTTTTTTTTTTTTTTCACGATTCAGTCGTGGTAGGTTATATGTTTCTAAGAATTTAACCATTTCTTCTGTGTTATCTAATATGTTGGTTTATAACTATTCATAGTAATCTCCTATAATTCTTTTTATTTCTGTGACCCACGAATTTTTAATGTCTCCTCTTTCATTTCTAATTTTAGTTAAGTCCCTCTTTCTCTCTCTCTCTCAAGTCTAGCTAAGGGTTTGTTAATTTTGTTGGTCTTTTCAAAAAACAAACTGGGTTTTTGTCTTAGTCTGTTTAGGTTGCTGTAACAAAACACCACAGACTGGGTACCTTATAAACAATAAATTTGTTTTTCACAGTTCTGGACGCTTGGAAGTCCAAGGTTGAAGGTGTTGGGATGGTTATATTAAGGTAGAAGCTTTCTTTCTTGTTCGTAGTGGGTACCTTGCTGTGTCCTCAAATGGAGGAAGGGGCTAGAGATCTCTTTAGCACTTCTTTTATGAGGCAGAATCATGAGGGCTCCTTAGTTTAAGGAGTTAGACTTGTTCTGGTATGCAGTTTAAGTTACCTTGTGGATTGGTTCAGTGTTCGTAAGACTTGTTTTTAATTTCCTTTTTGGAGAATGCAAAGTAGAATTTATGTTTTGTTGATGTAGTATCCTTTCTAAAACAAGGTCATTGAGGGATCTCTGTTGGTGACCTTTGTATTGTGAGAGTTCTCTCAGCTTCTCTTAGTGGGAAAGATTCTCAGCCTCATGGGTTCTTCGGGAGTTGTTCTTTTTCAGCTCCCTTGTAATTTTTTTTTCTTAAGAAATTGATTTTGTTAGGTTTTTTAGGTTGCAGAGATTGGTATTCAGCTAATAGCTAAGGGAGTTCCCATGTAGATTGCTAGGGCTCTTTTTCTGCTAGCTCTCTTCTCACAGGTATTCTGTGATGTAGATTTTATTTGCATCACCTCCCAAACTCCCATCTCTGTTTCTTCAACTCAGCAAAGTTATTGGCCTGTGTTTGAGTTTACCTTTCCTTGTGTTATAATCTAGGCATAGCCTCTAGATCTAAAGCATGGGTGACAGTAGCACTTATCTTACATCTTTCCCTTTTCTTAGGAATCTCAGTCCTGAAATGCCTGATACCTAATGTTTGAAAATAGTTGTTTTCTATGCTTTGTTGAGTTTTCTAGTTGTTTACTGCAGATCGATAATTCTGCATCCTGCTACTTGCTTATGGTTGGAAATGGAAATTCTGTATTAGACACTTAAAATCTTGAAATTGTTTGAATTTTCAGTAGCCTTTAACATGGTTGGTTACTACATTCTTTTCCTTTGTGTCAGCATTTTGTAAATATATTTTCCTGAGGTCTGTTTTCTCTTTGACCCTTATTTCTTAGACATTTCATAATCAAATGATATTTAATCAAAACCAGTTTCTGTTGATAATGTCTCTTTAATATGTTGAATAATTTCTCTTCATTCTTACTGCTAATACTGTATTCTATGCATCCATATTTTGAATCCGCTCCTATTTACAGTTTCTCTTCTCACTTTAGCTTACTGTATATCTTTCCACTGTATTAGAGGAGAAGTGATTTTGTTTTTTTGAATATTGTTGACACATAGTGTTACATTATTTCAGGTGTATCCATAGTGAACATAATACACATAGGTTCACATAGTGGCTCAGCAAGTTTACACATTGTGCTATGGCTACCACAAGTGTAGCTACCATTTGTCTCTATATATCACTATTATATCATCAACTATAATCCTTATGCTGTGTTTTTTATTCCCATGATTTATTAATTCCATAACTAGAAGCCTATATTTCCCACCCTGCATCACCCATTTTGCCCAGTCCCCCACTCCTGTCCCCTCCAACAGCCATCAGTTTGTTCTTTGTATTTATAGGTCTGATTTTGACTTTTATTTATTCATTTTTTTTTTGAAAATTCCATGTATGAGTGAAATCATGTGGTATTTGCCTTTCTCAGCCTGACTTGAAGTAAGTTAGCATGATAACCACTAGGTCCATCCATGTCATCTGAAATGGCAACATCTCAGCTTTTTTTTATGCCTATGTAATATTTCTGTGTGTGCATTGTGTATGTGTGTATAACACATATTCATTACCCATTCAAAAACTGATAAACACTTAAGTTGCTTCCACAGCTTGGCTATTGTAAATAATGCTGTGATACACATAGGAGTACCTATCTTTTTTTGTTTGTTTATTTATTTATTTATTTAAGATTTTGTTTATTTATTTGACAGACAGAGATCACAAGTAGGCAGACAGGCAGGCAGAGAGAGAGAGGAAGGGAAGTAGGCTCCTCTCTGAGCAGAGAGCCCGATGCAGGGCTCCATCCCAGGACCCCGGAATCATGACCTGAGCCGAAGGCAGAGGCTTTAACCCACTGAGCCACCCAGGCGCCCTGCTCTCTCTTTTTTGAATTAGTGTTTTCATTTTCTTTGGGTTAATACTCAGTAGTAGAATTACTGGATCTTATGGTATTTCTGCCACATTCTTGCCAGTTCTCGTTATTTCTTAAGTTTTTGATTTTAGCCATTCTGGCAGGTGTGAGGTGATAACTCATTGTGGTTTTGATTTGCATTTCTCATGATTAGTGATGTTAAGCATCTTTTCATGTGTCTTGTTGGTCATCTGAATGTCTTTGGAGAAAGGGCTGTTCAGATCCTATGCTCATTTTTAAATCAGATTGTTTGTTATTATTGTTATTTTTTGGTGTTGTGTAAGTTCTTAAGTTTGTATATTAACCCCTTATTAGATACATCATTTGCAAATATCTTCTTCCATTTAGTAGGTTCTCTTTTTTTTGTTGTTGATTGTTTCCTTTGCTATGCAAAAGGTTTTTATTTTGATGTAGTCCCAGTAGTTTATTTTTGTTTTTGGTTCTCTTGCCAGATTGACATATCTAGAAAAATGTTGCTATGGTTAATGTCAGAGAAATTACTGCTTATATTTTCTTCTAGGATTTTTATGGTGTTAGGTCTCACATTTAAATCTTGAATCCATTTCAAGTTTATTTTTGTGTGTGGTATTAAAAGGTGATCTAGTTTCATTTATTACATGTAGCCATGCAGTTTTCCCAGCACCAATTTTTGAAGAGACTGTCTTTCCCCCATTGTATCATTTTGCCTCCTTTGTCATTGATTATTTGACCGTACAATTGTGAGTTTATCTGGGCTTTCTGTTCTGTTCCATTGATCTGTGTATGTGTACTGTGCTGGTACCATTATTGTTTTGATTACTACAGTTTTAAAATGTATAATTGTGATATCTCTGGCTTTGTTCTTCTTTCTCAAGATTGTTTTGGCTATTCAGTGTCTTTTGTGATTCCATACAAATTTAGGATTATTTGTTCTAGTTTTAACAAAAATGCTGTTGGCATTTTGATTGGGACTGTATTGAATCTGTAGATTGCTTGGGGTAGAATGGGCATTTGAACAATATTTGTTCTTTCAGTCCATGAGTGTGGAATTTTTTTCTATTTGTGTCATCTTTAATTCCTTTAACTAATGCTTTATAGTTTTTGAATTATAGGTCTTTCACCTCTTTGGATATGTTTGTTCCTAGGCATTTTATTCTTTTTTGGTGCAGTTATAAATGGTGTTTTCTTAATTTTTCTTTCTGCTACTTTGCTATTAGTATATAGAAATGCTACCAATTTCTAGGTATTAGTTTTATGTCCTGCAGGTTTACTGAATTCATTCTTACTTCTATTAGTTTTTTTATGGAATCATTAGAATTTTGTATGTACAGTGTTTATGTTCCCTGCAAATAGTGACAATTTAACTTTTTCTTTACCAGTATGGATGCCTCTTATTTCTTTTTCTTGTCTGATTGCTGTGGCTTGGATTTCCACTACTATGTTGAATAAAAGTGGTGCAGGTGGATGGATATCTTTGTCTTGTTCCTGATCTTGAAGGAAAAGCTCTCAGTTTTTCACTATTAACTGTGATGTTAGCTTTGGATATTTCATAAAAGGCCTTTATTGTGTTGAGGTATTTCCTTCTAAACCCACTTTGTTGAGCGTTTTTATCTTGAGTGGGTGGTGAATTTTGTCCCATGCTTTCTTTGCATCGATTGAGATGATCATATGATTTTTATCCTTTGTTTTGTTTATGTGGTGTATCATGTTGATTGATTTGTGAATATCGAACCATCCTTGCATCCCTGGAATAAATCCTACTTGATCATGGTGAATGATCTTTTTAATGTGTTGTTGTATGTGTTTAATATTTTGTTGAGGATTTTTACATCTATGTTCATCAGGGAAATTGGCCTGTCGTTTTCTTTTTTTGTATCGTCTTTGGTTTTGATATCAGGGTCATGCTGACCTTATGGAATGTATTTGGAAGCTTTTCTTCCTCTACTATTTCTTGTGATAATTTGAAGAGAATAGGTATTAACTATTCTTTAAATGATAGAATTCACCTGTGAAGCTGTCTGGTCCTAGACCTTTATTTTTTGGTAATGTTTTGATTAAATCAGGTCAGTTTTGTTACTAGTAATTGGTCTGTTTGGATTTTCTGTGTGGGAAATGATCATTTTTAAATAGACTCCTTAACGTGTTTATAAAGCTTTTTTAAAACCTGACCCTGCTTATCTTTATATTCTGGTCACTTTTTCTTTATTTATACTGATTGTTTTTTTGATTCTTCATGCATGGTGTTTTATTGTATTGAATTAATTTTGTTCTATCAAATACACTGTGCATAATCCCTCTCACCTCTTGATTCCAGTTATCTGCATATGCCATACATGTAGATGATTTTTAAGAAGGCAAAACAAAATGAAAACACATTTTTTTACAGCAACCAGTCAGATAGAGTATAAAACTAAAACCTCATAAATGAAGTCAAAATACAAGTGAAAATATTTGCAACTTAAACAAAGGCCAATTTATCTTATGTACAGATAAGAAAAAGACCCAAAAAACCAGTAGAAAAAGGAGCAAAGGAAATGCATAAATGGTCTAGTTTCATGACAATGTTAGAAGATACTATTTTACTCATGATAAGAGAGATAAGGATTAAATTTATTCTGAATAACAAATTCTTAGCTAATATATTGACTAAAATCCAAATATATAGTTAAGAACTTTGTTGGTGGAGCTGTAAAAGAAGAGGCTCTCTCATCTACTAATGGTAGGAGAATAAATTGGTACGAGCCCACTGGAGGGCAGTTTGCTAATATCTATCAATATACATCTATATTTATATAACATACTGTTATACTAGATAAAATGTAGAATGTAATCAATAACTTCAGTAATTATTATGTAGTTATTGTAGTAATTTTGTTAGTTACATTGCATTATTTGTTATGACATACAATTATACCTATAGTATATATACCTGTGTGTCAACATATATGCTTCTATATTTTTTGTGTGGGTGTATGTGTGGTCTCTGGACCTCACAGTTTCACTTCTGGGATTTTATCATGCAGATATACTGGCACATGTGTGAACTGACTTATGTACACATTTATCCAGTACCATGTTGTTTATAATAGAAAAAGGAAACTTAGATACCCATAAATAACTGATTGGTGAGTAAGAGATGCTACATCTTTGCAATAGTATAGGATATAGATATAGATGTAAGAAAGAATGAGGATGCTTTCTATGTACTTCAACATAGGCAACATGTTGTTGAGTGAAAACAGCATATTTAATACTGTGGATAGAAAAGAGTGTGTATAAAATGCTATCTTGTGTGTTAAGGGAGAGAAATAAAAATATATATTCGTATTTGTATAAAGATTTCATAAGGTAATAAAACTAGTTATTTCAGGTGTTTCTGGGCAGATTAAGAAGAGGCATTGAAAGGGGCTTGTTTACCTTATTTTTAAAAAAATTATTGTTTATTTTTGAACTATGTGGATATATTGCCTCTTAAAAATAAAATTAAAAATTTTATAAAAGGTCTTAAGGAAAATATTTTCTTTCTATTTTTTTTCTCATCAGTAAGCTGAAAAAGCTGAGTGAAGACAGTTTGACTAAGCAGCCTGAAGAAGTTTTTGATGTATTAGAAAAACTTGGAGAAGGGTAAGTACAAAAAATACAAAAGTAGCCTTAGGTAATGACAAAAAATTTATAAAATACTATATAATCTTTCACTAGAGTATATTTTCTTAAGTTGAATAGTAGTAATATAGTGGGAAAACACCTCAACATCATCAAGGTCATATATGACATGCCCACAGCAAACATCATATTCAGTGGTGAAAACCAAAAGCTTTTCTTCTAAGATCAGGTGTATGATATGGATGAACCCTCTCATTGCTTTTATTTAACGTAGTATGGGAAGTCCTAGCTAGAGTAACTAGGAAGGAAAAAGAAATAAAAATATCAAAACTGTCTCTATTTGCTGATGTCATGATATTATATATAGAAAATCTCAATCCATCAAAAAGTTGTTAGAATTAATAAAATAATTAATAAATGCATTATAGTTACATCAAAAAGAAGGAAATACCTAGGATAAGTTTAACCAGAGAGGTGAAAGATCTGTTTACTGAAAACTGTAAGACATTGATGAAGAATTTGAAGAAACAAATAAATGGAAAGATACTCTGTGCTCATAGATTGGGAGGATTCATATTGTTAAATATCCCTGTTAACTGAAAGCAGTGTATAGATTCAATTCAATCCCTAACAAAATACCAATGGCATTTTTCACAGAAGTAGAACAAACAGTTGTACAGTTTGTCTGGAACCACAGAAGATCCCAAATAGCTAAAGCAGTTATGAGAATGCAGAATCAAGCTGGAGGTATTATGTTCCCTGATTTCAAACTATATTATGAAATTGTGGTAATCAAAATAGTGTGGTATTCGCATAAAAGCAGATACCTAGATTAATGAAACATAATAGCCCAGAAATAAACCCATGTATATATAGCCAATTAATTTAGGACAAAGGTGCCAAGAATATACAATGGGAAAAGGATAGTTTCTTTAAGAAATGATGTTGGGAAAAATGGATAGCCACATGCAAAAGAATGAAACTGGGCCTCTGTCTTATACCATACCTAAAAATCAGCTAAAAATGGATTAAAGAGGGTTGCTAGGGTGGCTCAGTGGGTTAAAGCCTCTGCCTTCAGCTCAGGTCATGATCTCAGGGTCCTGGGATTGAGCCCTGTATTGGGCTCTCTGCTCAGTGGGGAGCCTACTTCCCTCTTTCTCTCTCTGCCTGCGTCTCTGCCTACTTGTGATCTCTCTCTGTCAAATAAATAAATAAAATCTTTAAAAAAAAATGGATCAAAGACTTGAATATAAAACCTGAAACCTAAAACTCCAAGAAGAAAACATAGGCAGTAAGCTCCTTGACGTTGGTCTTGGCATGACTTTTTGGATTTGACACCCGAAAGCAAAGTCAACAAAAGCAAAACAAAACAAACAGTTGTGACTACATCAAACTAAAAAGCTTCTGCACAGTGAAGAAAACCATCAATAAAGTGAAAAAGCAGCCTCTGGAGTGGGAGAAAATATTTGAAAGTGATACATCTGTTAAGGGGTTAATATCTAAAACATATAGAGAACTCATACATATTAATAGCAAAAATCTGAACATTTCCATTAAAAAATTGGTAGAGGATCTGAATAGATGTTTTTCCAAAGAATGTATCCAGATGGTGAGCAGGAACATGAAACATCACTAATCATCAGGGAAATGTAAATCATAACCACAATGAGATATCACCTCATACTTGTTACAATAGTAGTTATCAAAAAGACAAGAAATAATAAGTATTGGTGAGAATGCGGAGAACAGGGAACTGCTGTGCACTGTTAGTAAGAATGAACATTGGTGCAGCCAATATAGAAAACAGTATGGAAGTTCTTCAAAATATTAAAAATAGAACTATCATATGATCAAGCAATATATATATGTATATGTATATATACACATATGTATATAAAGGAAACAAAGTCACTGTCTTGAAGAGATATTTGCACCTATGTTCACTGCACCACTGTTTACATGGAAACAATATAAGTGTTCTATTGATGGTTGAGTGGATAAAGATAATGTGGTATATACAGATAGTCCACAACTTACATGGTTTGATTTATGAGTTTTCAACTTTATGATGGTGCAAAAGTCATACACATTCAGTAGAAACCATATGTCAGTTTTGAATTTTAATCTTTCCTGGGCTAATGATCTATAGTATGATACCCTTCTTGTGGTAGTGGGCAGCAGAAATACACCACAGCTCTTATTTAGCCATGCAAATGAAGGTAAACAATTGATACACAACAATTTCATGCTCATACAGCTGTTCTGTTTTTCACTTTCAACACAGTATTCAACAAATTGTATGAAGTATTCAATACTTTATTATAAAATGAGCCTTGTGTTAGACGATTTTGCCCAACTATAGGCTGGCGTTAAGTGTTCTGAGCGCATTTAAGATGGGCTAGATTAAGCTACCATGTTCAGTAGATTAAATGTATTAAATGCATTTCTTTCTTGTGGTGTTTTGAACTTATTATGGATTTAGCCAGACATAACTGTTTTATAAGTCAGGGAAGATTTATATATACAGTGGAATATTATTCAGTCATAAAAGGGCAATATGCTAAATGAAATAAGTCATAGTAAAATTCTGTACTATATCACTTATACGTAGGATCTAAGAAGCCAAAGTCATAGAAACAGAGAACAAATTGGTGGTTGCCAGAGTGGTGATAATGGGGAGTGGGGGAAATGGGTGAAATTAGTCAAAGGATATAAACTTCTAGTTACAAGATAAATAAGTTCCAAGGATGTACATGTATAACATGGTGACTAGTTAAGAAGTAGGTCTTAAAAATTCTCATCATAAGAAAAAATTTTTTTCTGTTTGCTAGTAGATGTCAACTAAACTCATGGTAATCATTTTCTAGTATATACATAAATCATTTTGTTGTACACCTTAAACTAATAAATATTATATATCAGATTATCTCAGTAAAAGTGGAAAGAAAAAAGAATAGTAGTAGTAATTAATATACTTTGTAGCAGTCAGTATGGATTTAAAAAGACTGGATTGTGTTAGATTTGGTAATAGTGTTTTTCAGAGAAGTAGGATATATATGTATATATATCCTACATATATACTACTATTATATATATATGTATATATATAAAGAAAGGCAGGAAATGTGTTGTAAAGTGATTCACAAGAAGTTTATTAGTTCATTCTGTATGGTATTCTTATTAATAAGCTTGAAAGATTTTGACTTTTTAGGCAAGTGAACATAAGGCATCTTTCAGGACATTGGGACTCATTTTACTTGGGGAAAAATGAATAATAGATTTAAATAGAGTGTCTCAGTGAGACAGAGTTGATGCGATTTTAAAATATAATTTAAAATAAATTATGAATATGAATTTAAAATGTTTCATTTTTAGCACATAGAAAATGGCAGAGTATAGAAGAACATTCAAAACAATAAAAGGCATTAAACAGAATTAAAATGGTGTAAACCAATAAGAACAAGGAAAAAGAGAAACAAAAGTGAAGTAATAAGCTAAACATAAATTGGAAGGAATAAAATGGGAGAGTTGACATTTAGTGAAATACATTTTTCACTAAATGTCAACTCTCCCATTAAGGACTCCTGGGTGGAGCAGTCTGTTGGGCATCTGACTCTTGGTTTTGGGATCTCGGGGTCATGAGACCAGGCCCCCTGTAGGGCTCTGTGCTTAGCATGGAGTCCGCTTGGAGTTTCTCTTTCCCTCTCCCTTTGCTCCTCCCCCTGCACTCTCTCACTCTCTCAAATAAGTGGATAAATCTTAAAAAAAAAAAAGAAAAATTAGTAGAGTCAATTAAAATGCAAAATCTAACAATATGCTATTTATAAAAGACCTGTGTAATACAAAGGGTGGAAATGTAGGGACATTTCCTATTAGAGATACCAGATAAGAATTATAATCATACAAATAAAAATAAAAAGAAATAGGAATAGCAATATTTATATCCAGTAAATTAGTTAAAGTTAAAAGATCTCAAGTGAATAAAGAGGGGTTAATATCCAAATAAATAATAAATAGGGACATAAGATAATGACTTAAAACACAATTTTTATGAAATATATAAATGTCAGTCACGAGGACAGTTAAATTTGTGAAGAAAAGCTATTAGAAATGTCAGGAGAATCTAATAAGAGTTTATTCAGTGGGAGATTTTCATATATTGCTTTCAGAATTGGATAAGATTAACAGAAAAAAAGGACAAAGAGGGTATAAATATTATAATTGATAAACTTGATTATGTATATCTATAACTACACATATTTTGGCATTCCTTTTTTTTGGTATGTTCATGGAGCATTGATTAATGAGTTCTAGGAAAGGATTTTACATGTCTCGTTTTTGATTATAGTCTTAAATGAGAAAAGTAATTACAATATGATAAAATCCATACTTATTAGAAATTAGGACACATAATCTGAGGTAACCTATATACTGAGGAGGAAATTACTAATTATTTAGAAAATGAAAAAGAAATAAATCATACTAATATCTGTGCAATCCACAGAAGCTATAATTAGGGGGGAATATTTAGTCTTAAATAACTTCATCACTAAAAAAGAAAGACCAAAAGAAAAGAACTTAGTGCTTATAAATGAACTTAGAAAAATAATAAAATGTACCAAAAAATTAGGAAGAGAAAATTCATAAAAGAAGAATTTAAAATTAATGAAATGGAAAATAAAATTTAAACATGATAAATACAAAAGCAGTTTCTTTTGAGCAGATCAATAAAATAGTTAAACCTCTTCTGATTTTGACTAAAGAAAAAAGAGCAAAAATAAAAGATTTGGAATGAGAAAGAAGATACAACCAATGATAAACAATTTGAAGAATTAAGAGACCACTATATGCTGCTCTAATGATGGCTCATTTAGTAATTGAAAAGTTGATGCTTTCATAATAAAACTTAAATTGTATAAATTGGCCCCCAAAGCAGTTAAAACTTAAATAGAGCAATTGTCATGGAAAAGATGGAAGGACAGTTAGATATCTGTCTATGAATTAAAAGGATAGCATTTCGGGGTACCTGGGTGGCTCAGTTGGTTAAGCATCCTTAAATCTTGATTTTGACTCAGGTCATGATTTCAGGGTCATGAGATTGAGCCCCGTGATGGGCTCAGTGGGAAGCCTGCTCAGTGGGAAGCCTGCTGGAGATTCTCTTTCTCCCTCTCCCTGTGCCCCTTCCCCTGGTTGTGTGTGTGCACACACACTCTCTCAAATAAATAAATAAGTCTTAAAAAAAAAGATACCAGCTCATAGCACCAGTATTCACAAGAGCTTAGTGTGGAAAAGTCAATCAATGGTGAATGGATAAAGTGTGATATATCTGGACAATGGAATAATATTTAGCCATTACATGAATGAAGTACTGACACATGATACAGAATGGTTGAACCTTGAGAAGATCCTGTTTAGTGAAAGAAGCCAGACACAAAAAGTCACATTATTACTTGATTCCATTTATATGAAGAATCCAGAATAGATGTATCCATAGAGACAAGAAAGCAGATTCCAAATGATTTGGAACTTGACAGAGGTAATGGTTCTACAACATTGAGAATGCCTAAATGCCACTGAATTGTATACTTTAAAGTGCATAAAATGGTGAATTTTATGTTATATGCATTTTACTGAGAAAAAAACCCAGCTAAGTCTTTTAGGACACATCATTGCAGTTATTTTTATGAAGTCAGAATAACTTTAATATCCAGACCTAGATGCACAAAAAGAAAATTCAGCCTTACTTGGGTACCCATGATGATTACCATGCTGTTTTTATCTCTGGTGGAAAGATGCTGCTAGTTCTTTTCACTTCCTTATGGTTCCCATCATTCATTAAAATTGAGGAGTCCATTGCACTGTTGGCTTCCCCGACCTGCACTGCAGCGCTTCCAGTAGTGCTAGGAAAGGGAGTATCCTCTGGATCCTCTCAGTGAAGATAGTTAGGGGTTTGGTGAGCAATGATGTACCCATTCCAGTATTCGATCTCCTTGAACTTTGGATCTCCTTCCTCTAGTGTATACGGAGGATCAGTTGCATTTCTACGTAGGTCACTGTAGAGTCCAGGTTTCAGTTAACTAGCTGGGCATACTGTGAGGCACACTCCCAACTGTTTGAGATAACACAGAGTCCAGAATTTCTGGTCTTGCATCCCTATCAGTGAATTCCTTTCTCACTGGAAATCTTGGAATCCATTCCCACATATATTCTTTAGAATTTGGTGATAAAAACTGACAAAATCTTAGAACTTTTTTTTGGTATGAATAGTAGGTGTTCTTGCATCAGATTTTCTATTCATTCTCCTGGTATCTGGGAATTTGAGCATAGTTCTAGGACTAGAAGCAATGCAAGGTGGTGGAGGAGGGTTTACATTCTCCTGAAAAGTGACTGCCTCAGGTGAGGTCATTATGGAGTCTTCAGGCATTGTGAGGCTCATCTTCTTGGACTGGGGAATAGGGTTGCTTTTGTTGGCAAGGGATGCTTATAGGACTTGGAGGATTCAGGGTATTCAGATTAATAAACATCTACTTAAATGTCCCATTATCAATTCTCTGGGTACCTCTCTTTATAGTTAAAAGCCTAACTTTAACAGAATAGAGCTGGAGATGTGAATTTAGCTTGCAGTATAATTCAGCTTCCAGCTTAGATTAGACCTTGAGTTTGTTTTTGGAAGTCTCAGCCCTGTGCCTACAAGAATTAAGAAACTCAGCGGAGAGCCTGCTTCTCCCTCTCCCTCTCCCTCTGCCTGCTGCTCTGCCTACTTGTGCTCTCTCTCCATCTCTCTAATAAATAAATAAAATCTTTTACAAAATTAAAAAAAATTCTTTTGGGGCATTCAGAAGTTTTCTGTTTCTTAGTCTTGAGCTGGAAGTTTAAGCTCTGAGTTTGTTATATTTGTTACATAACTTTTCTGGTGTAGGCCAGAGCAGCTAGCCTGTTCTCTAGTATTTGTACTCTTATTTTCACCATAGCATTCCTTTTTTTTTTTTTTAAAGATTTTATTTATTTATTTGACAGCGCACATGAGAATGAGCACAGGCAAGGGGAGTGGGAGAGAAACAGGCTCCCCACTCCCCACTGAGTACTCTGTGTACCCTGGATATAGAGAGTTTATTATAAAATTAGGAGCTCAGATGACTTATGGAAGGGCCACAGAGGCAAAGGTCATGAAATCTGCTGCTGAAGGTCACGGAGAAGCCAACAGTGAGTATCTCAGCCTGAAACACTGAAGTGGTGTTTCTTAAAAGCTCACTGGGGGTCTGCTGGAATCCTTGAGTCTTTGGGAAGCTCCCGCCAACTATCTCATTCTATAGCAGCAATGTGGTGTTTATCAAAAGCTCAGCAGGAGGCCTCTGTGTCTGTCATCCCCTAGTTCATCTGCTACAACCACATCTGAAGAATGATGGTTCTCCTTAACTTTTTGCCATTGAGATTTCATGCATATTCTTCTTATTGTCAGACTCTTAACTAGGATCCACTCAGGGAAAGGAATCTTCTCTTTTGCTGTGATGAGACTTTAGAAAGGAGTGATGGTGTTGCTTACTTCATGAGAGAGAATCCAGCACTGAATTCTTTATTGACTTTTGAGGGAATACACACACACACACACACACACACACACACACACACGGGTTTATATACATATATATGTATACTTACACACATGACTTTTAAGGGGATATGTGTGTGTGTTTGTGTGTATAAATCAGGACTATACACACAGTATCTCTGAGTATCAAACTAAATTACTTTGGAAAGTTTAAAGAAACAGGATGGATAAAATTCATTTTGTTAGGTAGCTGTTTTATTACTGATTTTTCACTTATTTTGAGTGATTATAAATGTGAAAGTAATTTTGCGTGGTTTTCTAATATTAGGAGACATTCCAAGTCTTCCAATGGCTTGCTCTTCTTTCTCTTCTGTAGAAATGATACAGTGAGAAGTATATGATCCTTGGAATCCTTATATGTTTAAATTCTGTCCTTGTTTGTTACCACTATCCGAGTCTCTGTTTCCTCATCTTAGAAAATGGTGATGGTAGTATTTTACCTTATAGTTGAGAGGGTTAAATTTGATAACACACATAAAACACCAATCCTGGTATCTGGCTGACAGTCAGAACAGTAAGTGCTAGCAGGGTTTACTTTGTCTTCTAATTCATACCAAAGTATACTGGCTTCTCTCTCTCATTGTTTCTGCTTTTTAAAAACACATAAATATTTACTTGGCAAAGTTTCAAGAGCTGTAGCAGAGATGCTTTTTGGGCAAGTGAAAGTTAGATCCCATTACTCATTTATTTACCTGTCATCATGTGGTCTTGCTCTTGAGGAGGAGAAGGAGTGTTTGAGAAGATCTTGGATGTGTGACTTAGGGGAACCACATTCCTTGCTTCTCTAACTTTGGTAGGATGTGGTCCTTAGCTGATGGTTTCATGTGCTTTTATGTAGTTTGAACAGGCTTGGGACTTTGATATTCTGGGGATGATTTTGCTTAAGGTGATATAAGCCTTTTCTGCTAGCTTGAGACTTTGGCTGTTTTTATTCTACATTTCATTCTTTTAATTTCCATTTATATCTTCTTAATGCTGCATTTGTTTGAGTTGACAAACCGTAAGTCTGTTTCTTTCATTCATAAGAAAAAAGCAAATCTTTATATATTAACTTTATGATTTTAGTAGATTTAAAGTATATACTTGAAGCATTAAAGCTAAGGTATAATTCACTTTTCTTATTTGTTTACTTTGATTTATCACCGTTAAGTGTTTTAAATTGGAAACAACTACATGCAAAAACTTGTAGATTTTTCTTTAATACTTATGATGTTTGAAAGGAAAAAAATAAATGTCTTGGTTTCTTTTAGGTCTTATGGAAGTGTATTTAAAGCGATACATAAGGAATCTGGTCAAGTTGTTGCAATTAAACAAGTACCTGTTGAGTCAGATCTTCAGGAAATAATCAAAGAAATTTCCATAATGCAACAATGTGACAGGTATGAAGAGATTTTCTTTCTTTATTTACCTTCATTTTGATGAATTTTGCTTATAATGTATAAGAAAATATATTTTTTGGTCATCTGGTTAGTTTTCTGACTTTGAATCTGAACTGAGACTAATCCTTCATGAGGATGAGAATAGTTTTGGAAGGTTGTCTTTAAGACTAAAGCAGAAATGATGTTTTAAAACAACATGCAGTGATAGAAAGCACTCAAGCTGTTTTCCCATTTTGGGGGCAAATTTATGGGTGAAAATTATTTTTTGATGTTAAGGGGGGTCATTTAACAGTTTTTTTATATAACTGTTTCTACTAATTAAACACAGCCATGTTTTATGTAACTCTAATTCATTCAGCAAACATTTACTGAACTTTCCCAGTGGGCCAGATACTGTACCAGGATCTAGGAATACCAAGAGAACTAAGATACTGTTTTTCTTCTTGAGGGGCTGCTAACCTAATTGGGAAGACAGATCCTTAAAGAAATAGCTGTGCCACAGCACAGTTGCTCTGCTGACTGTTTGCAACGGGTAATGTGAGACCTGGGAGGCAGGGCACCTCCCTCAGCCAGGAGTTATTAAGTCTGGCATGCTGAGGAAGAGTTTATTAAAATTGGGTAAAGAAATGGAGGGACCAGAGAGAGTAAAGAGAATTACAAGTAGAGAGGTGAAACAGCACACTGGTATGTGCTGTTCTGACAAGGTTTAGAATTACTAAAGTGGAAGGTGTGAGACGGAGTTTGGTGTGAAATGATTCGGGATAGGTAAATAGAGCTGATCATGAAGGGTCTTTTATGCCCTATTAAATAGCATGGTCAGGGATGCAGAGTTTATACATTAAGACTATGTTTAGCCTCTAGTTACTTAATTGAAAAGAGATTTTGTTACTCTCTCTTTACAGAAAGTCTACAAGTAGCAGCAACAAAGTGACAACTGTCTCAGGCTTCTTTTCTTACACTGTGCTGTCCTTACTAAGCCCTGCCCATGCTTATTGTCTCATGGTTATAAGAGGGCTACTCTTGCTCCAGCCTTATGTTTATGTTCCAGGCAGGAGGAAAAGGGGAAAGGCAGTAAAGGGCTTTCTCAGAAACCCTCAGCTTACGTTTTATTCATTAAAATTGATTGAGTCACATGGTGTCTTACAGCTGATGACTTAGGGGATCTGGACACTCTGTCACCCCTAATAGAATCAGGGCCCCATTAGTAAGAGATCTATGAAAAGCTTTCCTTTCCAAAAGTATATAGAATCCATATATTACATGTCCTTTGGCTAATTGAGGTGACTGAATAGTCCTAGAGGAACTTTGTTTCTTGAGTTTGTTCAGTTTTGCTTTTCTTTATTGTATGCTATATATTTAGATTATATTACATATTTTTTATAAAGATTGTATACCTGGAAATTCAAGTGGTTATAGAAAAAAAAATTATACATTCATCAGCTCCCAGATCAAAATATGTAATTCCGAGATTTTCCCAGACCTTGCTATTAATTTGGTTAATTTGATAAGAATGTGGTTCCCACAGTTTGATGTAGAAAAGGAAAGACTGAGATAGAGTAATGTTAGACCTATCAGGTACTAAATACTTGTGTGTTGCTGTTATTACTTTGTTATTATCACTAAATGTACTTTAGGAACTAGTGTTGTCCTCTAGAGATTTTAATTGAGTGTGCTCAAGGAAAGGCAGGGTCTCAAATACTATTTACTATTCATGTCTTTTCTTCCTCTGACCTTGATGTGTCTTGGGATCTATCAGCTCTTGCTCACGTTTCTTTCTCAGCTTCCTATTTGTTCACCTTGCTTTCATATTTGACTCCTCCAACTCATTTTCTGCCCTGAAGCTAGAGTGATCACTCTAAAATGCAAACCTAAAGAGGTCATTCTCAGTTTAGAACCTTAAGTGTCCCATTGCCTGGAAAGATCCAATATCCCAAGGATGGCATATAAGACCCTTCATATTTATGCTTATGCTTCCAGTCTTCTCTCTTACCTGTGTTTCTCTTTTAAGCACATGTTTACTTGCATTCTGTATCAGCTGACTTAAATTCTGTGAATTTGGGATTATATCTTACGAAGTGCCTTTGGACCTTGCCACGTAGTGGTTTTTCAAATACAGGTATTACTGATTCTTGTCTGGGTGACTCATCTGGACCATATCCAGAAGGGACTTTACATTTAACATTATTAGATCAAATTTTTAATTGTTGCAGGTAAGCTTCTCAAATTCCTGTTTTGTTCAGGGCATCATCATCTACGTAGTCTTTCCAAAACAAAACTGAGAGTCGTCTTTGTTTCTTTTTCTGGTACTTCTGATGACACGGTGTTTTAGATTCTCTTTCTGCAATGTCTTCACTATCTTTATCCTTCCTTTCATTCCCTGAGAAAAGGAATCCTATTTCTTACCACATATGCAATGCCTAACACTGTACTTTTTTATTGAGTGTGAATGGATATGGTATGTATATGGAATATGGAAGAGCATTATAGGTTGAGGAAACCATAGGGAAAACTGGTCCTTGTTCTTGTTACATACTTTAACTATTAAGGGGAAAGAAAAGGAAAGAATAAAAGGGGAAGAAAACGTGAATGTGTTTTTAGAAATTTTGTACCACTTTATAGCAGAATGCTTTGTAGGTAGTAGGGATGTCTCAAGTATTTGTTGAATGAAATAAGTAGATGGATGAAACAATTACTGGTAAAAAATGGCTTATGCCTTTTGGATTTTACTTTCAGATTCATTATTCATATGAAATAGTGAAGGATCAGAAAAATTAGTAAGTTAAAAGATCCGAAAAATGCTAAAAGATAGGGCAAGTGAAAAACTAGGAAATGACAGAAGCAAGCATTACATTTTAGCTATAAATTACTAGTGTTAATGTAGATGTGTTATTGGGAAACTGGCATAAAAATGATTTGCAGGGAAACAATACAAATTGAAAACTTCCCACTTATAGCAGTGGAATTTGGTTAGAGAAAACGAGATTTGCATTTCTGAAATTGAAAAAAAGTCTATTTAGCTAGTTGGACACTTGGCAAATTGTCTTGCTTTCTACACTCCAAAAAGAGACCAGAGGGTGTTTAAATTTTTTTTGTTCATTTTAGTAAATATTAAACATGTGTTTAATACTGCATTTTGGCATAAATATTTGAGGAAGCCCATCTGCATTGTTTATTACAGAATCTTTTGTGTCTAGTCCAGTGCTTGGCACAGAGTAGACATTTAATAAATATTTGTTGAATATATAAATCATAGAATGTTAATGCTAGACTGGATCTCTATTTAGAGTTTTGCAAACGTACTCTGCTCTAAGGAGGTAGGGGTATTTTCCTCAAACAGTAAAGAATTGAGCAGAACGAGAAACTTTAGTCATTGCTTCCATCTTTTTTCTATATTGGGACTCATTCTAAAATTGTATTTGAGGAACAGGCTCCTGGTACTAAAGCATATTTTAGAACTATTTTACAGGTACAGAAAATGAGACTTAGAGATTTTACGTGCTTGTTCAGGATCACACAGCCAGTTAGGGCCTGGGATGCTGAAAGAACCCACATTTGCTGACTTTAGGGCTAGTGCTGAAGAAAGCAAAGTCTACAAAAAAGATTCCAGCAATTCAAACTGAAGGACTCTCAAGGCACTGCTGGGGGTAGAGGCAGGAGCTGGTCAGTAATACTTGGGAATACTATGTCCTAGATAACGTGGATCTAAGGGAGCCACAGTTGACACAGCCCCTATATTCCTGGTCCCTACACTCCTCAAGGAACTTCTCATATGTAAACCAGGAGAAATGTGTTGTCACCATGCATCAAGGCACATGCTTACTCATTTATTCATTCAACTAATATATATTGAGTACATACGCCAAGGGCAGCCTTTATGTGTTGTTCACAGGAGATGCAACAGGGAGTGAATCTTAGACTTAGAAGGACGTTCAGTCAGATTGAAGAGGCAGGTGATTGACTGTGCTGTTTTAATGCAGTGTGGAAATGGCTGTGATGAGGTAAATATGGGGAACTCTATGGGCTGGAGGACATATCTAACATCTCAGCACTGGAGACTCAGGGAAAGCTACCGTAGGGAGTCATACTCAAACTGAGTGACTTCGGATGGCTTAGATTTGGGGGGCAAAGAGGAGAGGAGATGCATGTGTTGGGAATAGCACATTTTTAGTGGGTCTGCTCAGAGGCTTCTGCCAGTATCGTTCCTTTCCTACCTGTTCTATTTGCTGATGTTTTGGGGTAAAATTCCATTTAAACATGGTTAGTGAGGCACGCAAAAGTTTGAAAATCACATCAAAGGATTTGTGATGAATTTTGGCAATTTGTATCAGTTCATGTATATGTATATTCATTTTTGGGTAGGCCAAGAAGTGACTTGCTGTGATTGAGGTTTCTTTTTTTTTTTTTTTTTAACATTTTATTTATTTATTTGACAGAGAGAGAGATCACAAGTAGGCAGAGAGGCAGGCAGAGAGAGGGGGGAAGCAGGCTCCCCGCCAGAGCAGAGAGCCCGATGCGGGGCTCGATCCCAGGACTCTGAGATCATGACCTGAGCTGAAGGCAGAGGCTTTAACACACTGAGCCACCCAGGCGCCCCCCCTCCTTTTTTTTTTTTTTTTTAAAAGATTTTATTTATTTATTTGACAGAGAGAGATCACAAGTTGGCAGAGAGGCAGGCAGAGAGGGAGGGGGAAGCAAGCTCCCTGCTGAGCAGAGAGCCCAATGCCGGTCTCGATCCCATGACCCTGAGATCATGACCTGAGCTGAAGGTAGAGGCGTGACCCACTGAGCCTCCCAGGTGCCCCAATGATTGAGGTTTCTATTGGGGAGAGTTCAGTTTCCATAAGAGAGTGTTCATATTGCCTTTGTGAAAGCATTGTGTTACCCCCTCAAGTTTAGAACACTATTAAGGTTGTAGAAGGATGTTAAGGAAACTTACGTAATGAAAAATAGCCATTTCTTAGTATTGTAATTATCACATGCTCATAATAGGAAGACTTTAGAAAATGTTTGCAAAACGTTTCTGTTAAGGACTTTTTTCCAAAATATACAAAGAATCTTTAAAACTTAACAAGGATACAAACAACCCAATGAAAAAATGGGCCAAAGACCTTCACAGAGACTTACCAGCGCAGATTTGCTGATGGCAAATAAGCACAGGAAAAGATATTTCATGTCCTGTGTCGTCAGAGAAATGCAAATTAGCCCAGCAGTGAGATACCACACTACACACCTGTTCAAATGGCCCAATTCTTGAACACTGACAATGCCAAATCCTGGTGAGGATGTGGAACAGAAGGAACTCCAGTCATTGCCGGTGGCAATGCTGAATAGTACAGCCCGTTTTGAAGTCAGTCTGGTTGGTTTCATATAAAACTAAACATACTTTTAACCATATGATCCAGCAGTCATACTTCTTGGTGTTTATCCAAAGGAGCTGAAACTTATGTTCACATAAAAACCTGCACATGGATGTTTATAGCAGCTTTATTCATAATTACCAAAAACTTGGAAAGAACCGAGATGTCCTTCAGTAGGTGAGTGCACAGACTGTGGTACATCCCGACAGTGGAATATTATTCAGCACTAAAAAGAAATGAGCTATCAAACCATGAGAAGACAGTGAGGAAACTTAAATGCATATTATTAAGTGAAGGAAGCCAGTCAGAAAAGGCTACCACTCTATGACATTCTGGAAAAGACAAAACTATGGAGGATCAGTTGTTGGTAGGGGTTAGGAGGGTGGGAAGGATGAGTAGGCAGGGCACAGAGGATTTTTAGTGTAGCGAAACTACTGTGTATGATGTCGGTGTAGAGTAGATTCTCAGTTGTGTGCTCAGGAGGGACATGTTGGTGATGGGCGAAGCTATTCTTGTGTGGGGACAGGGAGTGTGTGGGAAGTCTCTGTATCTTTCACTCAATTTTACTGTGAACCTAAACCTCTGAAAAATAAAAACTATTAAAAATACCTTTAGCAATACATGGTTATCTTCAGTTACGATGAAATTCAACTTAGTATAAAAATGTTAGTTACCTTTTAGGCAGTAAAAATTAACATTTGAATTTCCGTAAGAAGCTTAAACATAACGATTCACTACAAATAATTTGTACCACAAGTAGTGTTTATTTAAGGTGCAAATAGACCATAAGAGTTTGTAGTGCTGCTTCCACTTTTCGCTCTGGTTTTTCTCACTTCTCATTTTATACTGTTTCTATTTTGAATCGTGATACTGGCAGAAGACTGGCAGGATAAAGGGTGTAGAGGAGGTGTGAAAAGGAGACAGGAATGGAGATGATATGGTCATTAGGCATGGAATGAGAGGGAGAACCCTCCCCCCGCAAAAGTGGGGAAAGATGATACGTAGTTTCACTGGGTTGAAGGTGTTAAACAGGGGAAGGGAAACGAATACATGGGACAGGAGAAGGAGGCAGTGGGAGATGGCCCGGGAGAAAGGAGTGGAATATGGCTCATGATTGCCACCCCAGTTATCAAGGCATCACATTTCACCTTTGCTTCCTGGTGTGTGCAGTAATTTGACTTATGTCTTCCTTGTCCCTCCCCCCAATGGAATTTTCTAAGTCATATTGAACAATTTAGCTGTGCCAAAAATATACAGAATTGCTGGGTTCTCATATGTCCTGTAAATACATACAGTGGCTTAGTCAAGATTCTTAGGAATTACGGCTGAATTAGAATTTTGTGTGTTGCTTAAAATTATATAAATAACATAGAGCTTGTGTCTTGAAGGAAACTCTGCCTCCTTGCTAGCGTTCAAGAATCAGTGTGTGGTTAAAAAATGAATATTAGGATATCTAAATAACCGTACAGTTAGTTAACTGGCCAGCTGAAATGAACAGTGTTACCTTTGGCCCCTGACAGTCTCGCATGTGATAATCCTCTTTAAATGCTATTTGATTGTATTATATTCTTGCATGAATTTCTTCAGGGATTCCCCAATGCCTTGACTGACATTTCTTGTCACTAAATTTAGTCTACCCATTTTTCTCCCTAGCTTCTGTCATTAGGCCATAATATGTTGTTCAGTGAATGCTGATTATTTTAAAATGATACATGAATGAATGATGAATGAATTTGAATGAATGATATGTGTCAGTGGAAACAGCCTGAGTCAGAAATCCCAGGTCTTGTACTCTCGCTGAGCATATTTATATCTGTGTATGTAATTTTTTTAATTACATCTTTAAATTTTAATCTTCATTGGCCAGTCTTAAGCTTATGTTCAGTGTGCAGTTGAAGGGAGACACAGTGAATAAAGTCCTGAAGACTTGCTTACTAGCTTGCCATTCTCTGTCGTTATCAGGTTCTGCTGAATGTTACCTTGCAAATATCTCTGGAATTTGTTCTCTTTTCTGGTTTTTTTTTTTTTTTCACTCCCACTCCAACTCACCACATGGCGTTTTACAAATGTAGGTTTTGTTATTATTTAGGTATGGTGAGATAAATTGTTATACTTCCGGATCCCAAGAGATGCGAGCCTGTCATACAAGATCTGGTGAGAAGGGGAGGGAAGGCTTGTACAGGGAAGCACCAGGGTCAGTTAGGAGGCAGAGGAAGAGAGCAGAAAACATGGGCAAGAGCCTTTGTTGTAGTTCTGTGGGAAGGAATGGATGAGATAGGGTAAACAGGTTTTGGATTGGTTAGTTTGAGTGATTTCAGTGGGGTCAGGGGTGTAGGGCAGTCCCTCCTTGTCTGGTATTTGGCTCTGGGTTGATGAGGTTAGGGAAATAGTGGCTCTGGAGGTGGTGGTGGGTTTTGGACTTCTGATTGGTTCAATTGCCTATGAAGGGAACACTCGCAGGTGCTGATCCTGATGAGAGACAGTGGAGGCCTTGTCAGCAGGTCTCAGATGTCAAAGCATCACAAATACAGAAAATAAAAAGATAGTCCCAATGCAATCTCTTGCATGCCTAGATTAACATGATTTTCTAATTGTTCTACCTGTGTCCATATTTGCTTTCCTACAATCTAGCTTTGATGCAGCAGCCAGAGAAATCTTAAAAGTATAAATGAGGTCATCTTACTGCTCTGCTTAAAATTCTTCTCAGATCTTCTTTTACATATCTAATAAAGCCCAATTTCCTTACCTTGGTTCTGAGGCCCTTCATTATCAGACTCCTGCCTCCATCTGCAACTACATTGTATTCAACAGTAGTCTTCAGTCACTTAATTCTAGGCAGACTCATCTTTTGACTTCTTAAGGATGATTTGCTCTTTCTCTCCTCAGGGCCTTTGCACAGAAGTTCTCGGTGCCTGGATGCTCTTTATCTGGTTAACTTCCAGCCAACCGTTGAGTCTTGCCTTAAATATTATTCTTTTGGGGAGGCCTGCATTAGGTCCCTTCTGTCAGTTTTTCTGTGATTATTTCTTTGCTCACTTATTCACCGCTTTTTTGGGTACATATGAGAAGGGAGGTACTGAGGATAAAATGGAGAGCAAACCAGACTGGCACCTAACCTCATGAAACTTCTTTTCTTCTGCGGGAGACAGATAAAAGTCAGTGACAAAGTAATTATGAGATTTTTTTTTTAAAGATTTTATTTATTTATTTGACAGACAGAGATCACAAGCAGGCAGAGAGGCAGGCAGAGAGAGAGAGGGAAGCAGGCTCCCCGTTGAACAGAGAGCCGGATGCAGGTCTCGATCCCAGGACCCTGAGATCACGACCTGAGCTGAAGGCAGAGGCTTAACCCACTGAGCCACCCAGGTGCCCCTAATTACGAGATATTGTAAGTGCTTTAAAATTGTGAAAGAAGTATTGATGTAGAAGCTATCAGAAGATAACCAATTGTAGGCCACTATTCTATATTAGCTTGGCAGTTTTCCAAATCTAAATTGTAATCCACAGCCATTCAGTGGAAGGAGGATATTTTGTTGGTAAATCTCACCTCTGTCTACTTTCAAAGTTTTTCCATATACTTTAGTGCTTTCCAAGTCAGGGACTACCATGGAATATGGATGTTAGTCCATTCTTTCATATGAACTAAAAACAGTTTTAGTAGGAAACGATGAATGCAAAATAAAGTCTCAGCCAGTTTATCTCATGGCAGCCCCCTCTCCTTTTAAAACTACAGTTAGTAATTGTATTTTTCTGTGGGTTTACTTCTCTAATACCAGTGTATTTCATGCTGGTGTGTGCTCTTTGAGTCAGAATTGTGTTTGTGTGGTTCACCACTGCATATCGAATATCTGGCTTAGGCAGAGGGTCAGTGAATGAATGTTGAATGAATGATAGAAACTGTATTCAGGTATGTGTCCTTCATGTGGCTGTTTAGCCCTATCTGCTTGAATACTTTTCTAGGTTACCATTATTGAGACCATGTTTTATGATATAGAACTGTTGGACCTTGATCCATGGACTTGATTATGTGTTAGAATGGACCACAAAGTATTTTTTGAAGAGAATTTTACCTGTCCCCAAAGCCATTCTCTTGACTCACCCCTAAAGAGAAATAGAGTTGCTTTTTCAGGTAGCCACCCAAGTTAGAATCCCTAGTTTTTGTAAGGGCTGTCAATCCTACCCTTAGAACTGCTGATTACTCCAGTGTATTGCAAGATAAAATATATGTTTTCTGTATGCTTTTCAGTGAATATAATTGAATTTATTGTTACTTAATACTTTCAAAATTTTGAATGAGAACATTAATATTTAAAGAAGCTCTTTGAAGACTGTTCTCCTGGAGTGAGGTTTAACTCTGGGTCTATATCAGAGTCACCCATAGAGCTTTTAAAAGACCTGCTGGATTAGAACCCCTAAGGTGTGGGACCTGGGTCATAGGTGTTTCTGATGCATAGCCAGGTTAAGAGCAGACTCTCTATAAGGTTTCTACATAGGCACTCATACCCTAAAGAAATGTATGTAAAGAAGTCTTTTTTACGTTTCCCACAAGTTGAAGTTATGGGTGTGTAGGTTGGTTTCATTTGTTTGTAAACAAGCACTTTTCTTCTGTGGTCCAGTGAATACTTGGGAACTCCTGGTATTTACTTTCCAATCTCAGCACCTACTGAAGTTGAGTGTGTCTGCAGAATAAAGGTGTCAGATGGGGAGTAATGAGCGATGTGGGTAGAGAGGTAGATTTGGAAAGCCCTATATGTGATATGAAGCATTTAAGATCTTTTCCTTTCAGTAATGGAGAGCCATTGGAAGTTTTGTGGGGTTTTGTTGTTGTTGTTGTTGTTGTTGCTTTTTAATGGGAGAGCAATATGATCAGTTTATTTTATTTTTGTTTTAAAGGAAGGTAACCTTGTCAAAAACACAGATTAGAATGGGGGAGAAAACTGTGACAAGGAGATCAGTTAGGAAGCAAGTCTGTACTAGGTAATGAGGAGCAGAAGGATAAGAGGAGTGAGTTCCAGCCTTGTAGCTTCCTTTTTAGTGAGTCCTTAAGCTTCAGTCTGCTCTACCCTTGATTAATGAGTTGGCTAAAATTAAAGGCTCTACTGAGAAGTCTTCCCTGCCCGTCCTCTTTGACCTCTTATTTTGGTGGTCTCTTTATGTCGTCTCTTATAATACTTTCCATTTATTATTATTTTTTGCTAACTTGGTTCTCATGTCTTATTTATTGCCACTTTTCATGGTAACTGCTACTGGATAAAAGTATCTTTTGAACAAGTTGTCCTCTAATTATGCCATTCTTGTTTTGTCCTTCCTATTTTGTGCCCTTGCTCATAGCCTTTCTTTTTTCTAGAATGTTCTTATCTCTTCCTCACCCATATTTTGAAGTTTTAACCTTTCTTTCATAGCACATCCCTCCCTTTCTACAAATTCTTTCTGCTGACTCTGCCATTTCCTTGTTTTAGTTCTTACAGCATTTAAACTGTCTACTATGTAGTTTATGTTACCTTGTTTTTATTTTTTATGTATTCTGTGAATATGGATACTCTGCCTTTTTGAGTTGGGCAAGATGTTTTACATATCAGTATATATAGCTTGCCCTTAATAAATATTAAGTAAGTATTAAATATTAAATAAACATGTGACTATTTGTCTCTAAGTCTTCCTAAAAACAGGCTATAAACGTGGTTTATTTGCTCTGAAAGACATAAAACTTCAGTTCAGAAATATTTTGAATTGTTTATTTTACTTATCTGAATTTAAAGCAAAAATAGTTGTAATCAGGGTGCCTGAGTGGCTCAGTTGGTTAAGCACCTGCCTTCAGCTCAGGTCATTATCCCAGGGTCCTGGGATCGAGTCCCACATTGGTCTCCCTCCTCAGTGGGGAGCCTGCTTCTCCCTCTCCGGAGCTCTGCTGCTCTGTCTGCTTGTGTCTCTCATGCTCTCTGTCAAATAAATAAATAAAATCTTAAAAAAAAACAAAAACAAAAACCAAAACTCTGGAATTTTAAAGGCCCAAATAAAAGAGAATTAAAAATAATTTTTTTGGCTTCGTTGAATTATAGAGTATTTTTATAGTTGAGTAGTAGTATTTGACTGAATGCAAACTCCTTAAAGATTTATATTTAAAGTGCTTTATTAAAGTATCTTCATTTGTCCTTATGTTATATACTAAATCCTTTGCCAAAAAAAAGCCTTATTTTCTTGGGAATCACTCAAAGCATTTGGGCCTCCTCTGCTTTGTAATCCTGTTAAATTTCATCCATGAATTAAAGCCTAATTACACGCTGTTGCTGAACTCTACATATAGACAATTTGATGTACAAAGATATTTACTCATTAAGTTAACTTACTGGGACAGTATGAAATGTTGGAAATACTTTGTGTTGGGATTAAGAAATAATTTTCTTTGGGAATTAACTAAGTTTAATTGTCTGTGTATTTTTCTTTAGCCCATATGTTGTAAAGTACTATGGCAGTTATTTTAAGAACACAGACCTCTGGATTGTTATGGAGTACTGTGGCGCTGGCTCTGTCTCAGACATAATTAGATTACGAAACAAGACGGTAAGTATTTTTAAATTGTTTTGCTAATCTCATTTCTAAAGATTCATACTTTAGAATCTGACTAGGTAGTATTTTGTTACAAAGGAAATATCAGTGTGAAAAAAGAAGAGGTTTTTTACAGTGTAAAAGGATCTGGTACGAGGTGTGAGAACCAGCCATATGTCTTTGTATCGCAAATTTGAGGGTCATTAATTGTTTGATTTATTTGTTAGGAAATTTTTGGTAAATCACCGAGAATCTACCATAGTACTCCAATTCTTCATTTGGAATCAGTATGTAAGTTATGGCTAGAATTTTATTTAAAGTTAATAATATTTATGGTACTTCTTTAAGTTTTTTGTGTTATAATCTATGGTAAACAACTGAAGTTTTATGTTTCTGAATTTTAAAAAATAATTGAAAACAAATTTTGTCTTTATTTTCCCAAATATTGTCAGGAAATTGGGAAATGATAAAGCTAACTCATAATTAGTGTGTGTGTATGAATTCAAGTTAGTGAAATGTGTTATTTAATAGTACCTTTTTGTGCTTATGCTTTAATTCTAAGTAAAAGAGTTATTAACAAAATTGTTTAATTTATGCTAGAAATGCATCTAATTCACTTGGATAATTTATAAGGTCAAAAGTGACCTTTTTATCTGTGAATTTAGAGTAAGAATGAATCAGTGAAATAATTAGTAATTCTGTAGAACAGTAACCTAATTACTATATGACATTACTGTATGATGTCAGACGTATTTCAGTGAAATACATTCAGAAAAATATTTAACTACTTGAGTCAATTTGTGGTTAACCAGAATCCTTCTAAAGTTTGGGGAAATACGTTGTAAGTTTATCCTACTAATTTTTTTTTTTCTGTTAGAGAAAATAAAGTAAATAGGATTTCTTTTAAAAGAAGTGAGATAGAAATTAAAATAATCCCTGTTTTGACAGAATGAATTAAGTGATTTGTGACATTCTAATTATATATTTTAGAATTTCTATGGTGCTTAACTAGTATTTATGTAAATCAGATGATGCTTGAGTGGCAGAACAATGCTTTAATTAAAAATAATTATGCTCCAGTTAGAGAAGTGTTTTAACATCATTTCAGAGCTAAACTCAGTGCATTTGGTATTTTAAATTACCAAATATTAGAAATATGAAGTAAAAGTGTGTGAAATGGAAAATCTGTTTTCTTGATTTTAAATTTTAATATTACTATTGTGAATAGGTAGGAAATATTGGATTCAAGTACTTTATAATCTTGTTGCCAATAATTACAAACTGTGAAGGTATGCTGTAGTTCTAAAATACAGATATGAATGAGTCATTATCCTCAGGAATCTCTTTTACCCCTTATCAGGGAATATTTTACCCCATTCACATTCTTTTTTTTTTTTTTTTGAAGACAGAATCCACTGAATATACTGGGGAGTCACACATTTGGAATAGTTTGTTATTCTCACAGAACAGTTACCCTTGGGTGTGGGGTAGCATGGAAGAATCTGATTCCTAGATATGAAAAAGAACTCAGAGCAGCTTGGGATAGGATCTGGAGCTGTGGGTTTGTTGTCTCTGGGTATTGCCTTCGATAGCAGCTCCTGTTAAATCTCTGAAATATTTGCATCCTGCTTTTCTTTCATTTATGTTGTATCAGAAAAGAGTTCCACTATTGGGAGGATTAGTAATATAAGATTTGTATCATTCCTTTTTTTTTTTTTTAAATGCCTGGATCATTTTATAGGAATGATCACTGGAGTGATAATCCTAATTATCTGAATTTCAGAGGTGTGGCTGTTACCAGTTAACTGGCTGGCTTTCAGAAATGTGACCAGTGAAATAGTTGTCCTTGATCCATTAAAATTCACTCTAGTAATTAATTGTTTTCATGGTCACAGAACAATCACTTTTTTCCTAAGGGTATGGGAACTTTTTTTTTTAGAGTTTATATACTCTTTTTTATTATATGCTTTGATTTTTTTTAATTTATTAATTTAATATACCTATTCAGTACATTTTAAACAGCACAAGACATTCTTATTGTTTATATTGTCAGTGTTTATGCTTTTCATTGTTCCTTATTCTTTTCTGCATTTCTCAGTTGCTCAAAGAACACGTCCTTTAGTGCTTTTATGTGGGTATGATGGCGATAAGTGAAAATGTTATTTCACTTCATTTTTGAATGATGTAATTACTGGGTAAAGAATTCTAGGTTGGCAGTTTCTTTTAGTTTTTGATTTAAAAGGAATGACTTTTGGAAGACCACCTAAGTAACGTCTTTTTGTAGAATTGTGCTTGTCTTTGAAAGATATCTCATTAGGGATAAAGTATTGCTGATTTTTAATTATCAGTTGCTATCTGGTTTTGATCAGATGTTTCCTTGAAAATTAAAGATACAGGAAAAAACAAATCTGATTAAGTTACATACCTTTTAAAAAACACTTAAGTTTAATCTGTTTAGCTTGAAGTATAACATTGTTTGTGCCTTACCTTCTTCTTGTTTGTACAGTTTTATAACTTGTCACTTTTATTATGTATTTTAGAATAGAGATGGCTCCTAGAATAGAAACTGGATTCATATATTGATGTTTTTGTAAATGTTACTGCCTTATCCTCTCCTCCACCTATGAGTGTTTCCCTTACCCCCAGGCTTTGCCTAGTGAATTTTTATCCATGAGGGACCAGCTCACCTATCATGTCCTCTTTGAAACTTTTCCTGTTTTCCTGAGTAGTTTCTTATCTAATTGGTTCATTAATTAATTAGGTAAGTCTTTACTGTATATTTATGAGCATAATAAATTCTAACTGCTATTATTATTACAATTTTTGCTATTATTATTGCTTTTTTACATATTTTGACCAGTAGGTAGACTTTGCACCTTTTTTATGTGTATTAGCTCTTTTATTCCTCTTTATGCTTATCTTTTTGTTACGTTGTTGGCATTTTTCTTACCAGTTTTCAGGATTGCCTGACAGTTTGCTAATAGTTATATGAGCCCTTCATATATTTTAAAAGTCATGAAACCAATTATCTTATTGTCGGAATAGATAATAAAGAAGGAGCTTCGAAATACATCTTTCAGAAGTTTTATACCTTGACCTATACTTTTTCTGTGGGAAACATCTAGGAAAAGATAAAGGCATAGATTTAGGTTTAAGAATTAATTAGGCATATTCCAGTGATTGGAACTGAGTCTGAGCAACAAAGGGTTGGGATTGTATCTATTTAAATGTTGCTCCTGGGGCTCCTGGGTGGCTCAGTGGGTTAAGCCGCTGCCTTCAGCTCAGGTCATGATCTCAGGGTCCTGGGATCGAGTCCCACATCCGGCTCTCTGCTCAGTGGGAGCCTGCTTCCCCCCTCTCTCTGCCTGCCTCTCTGCCTATTTGTGATCTCTGTCAAATAAATAAAATCTTTAAAAAAATAAAATAAAATAAATGTTGCTCCTTACAGTGGGGCAGATCAGAGAGTTGGCATTTGAGATGATAATGAATGGTGATTGTGGTAATTGCTTTCCCTCTCCCACAACCCTCTTGTGTTCCTGCTGGAAATAGGATGAAGTTGAAACCTATATTCCAGTGTGTGATTAGAGTTTCTCTGAGTCTCCTGGGTGCATTACGAGTAAATGAGATGTTAAGTAGATGTATTCATTAAATCTTTGCTATATGAACATATAGTTAGTATTCATTGAATCTTTCAACTTCTGAGTGTTGGGGCATCTATAAATATATGTGAGTTAAATTCCTGATTTCTGTGATCAGACTCACAAACACAGCTCAAGCCCTAATGTCATGTATTTTAGTAATTGACTATTTTTCAAAATAATTACATTGTTTTGAACTATCTTTTAAGTGTGGTGAAACCTATGTATAGATAACCCTGGTATCTAGAAAGCACACTTAATTGGTCAGCTGTTGGTGTTTAGAAGAATAGTTGCAGTTGCCTTTCCTTAGTGTAAACCACTCAAGGACAGACATTTTTATGTATTCATTTTGGAAATATAAGTGCCTGGAGTAGCTTCTGGCATCTAGCAAAGCTTTGATAAATGTTTGTTGAAGTGAAACAGGATCCATTCCTTGGCTGCTTGTCCTATGAATATAAAACAACTCTCTCTATTCAGTGTTGTATTTTTGTAGCTAGGTTATAATTTGCATGGCTACTTCTATTTAGTTTTAATATTACTGTTTATCGAACAGATACATTCATATAACAAAGAAAGGCCATAGAAAGTGTGTTTACCAGTAACCTTGGAATGTGTGAAATAACAGAATCTATTGCATTGGTTTCCTTATTTTTATAGAACTTATGTATGTATATGAATATAATTTTATGCTTTAATTTGCAAATGCGTATCTTGATAACTTTAACCTTAATATGGTTAAAGTTGGCTGATGAAGATGAAACCTCTTGCCTTTTTTTTGTTATTAGTGGAAGTTCATGTAAGCGTTACTTATTCATTTTTAGTGTTTTCAAGTTTAAAAAGAACAAAAAGCCTAATATTTATGGAAATCTATAAAATATATTTATGGGAATAATTTTGAATTTCCTTGTGAGGAAACATTTAAAAATGAGTATATTTTATATCAAATGTCATCTAACATCTAAACATTTATGTGTTTCAAGTATTATATACTGCGAAGTAGAAATACACAACTCTATGAGATTGAAGCTTTTTAAAAGTAGATTATATTTTTGATTAGAAGCTTTCACAATGGTCTTTATGTAATTGTTAAGCTATGGCTTGACATATGGAAGAAATAGAGTCCATGTCTTAGACATTTGTTGTGTTCTTGGAAAAGTTCTGAGAAAATAAAGACCAAAAGTTATTCTCTCCCATTTTGACCCATTGTTTTATATGGCCACTATATACTTTAATTTAACCTAAGACTGTGGATTTTAGTTTTGGCCATTTCACAGACTAGTTTTATGATCTGAGCAAGTCATTTACCTGACAGGGACTTTAGCTTCCTCATCTGTTAAATGATAGTTAACATCTATACTGCTTTACATTTTACTTGGCAGTTTTATTTACATTTCAGTTGAATGGAAAGGTTAAAACATTTATTGATCTAGGCACAGTGCTTTGCAGTAGAGGTACAAATAACTAATAGATTTTATGTTGTTACATTGTTGAGGTAATAGCTATATAAAAACTGAATTCAACTCTATGAAGAGTTAGAATTCTTTAGGAGCAGTAAAGGAGAAGATCTTAGCTGAACACAGAAGTTCAGGGAAAGCTTTGTCGGAGATAGAACCCCGTAGCAGATTCTTAGAAGAGGGCTTGTCATCTCTTATTAGAAGGCAAGTTCCACCAGGGCAGGGTTTTATCTTCTTTGTTTACTGCTTTATCTCCATTCCAAGCACAATGCCTGGCATGTAGGATGCTCAGTAAATACTTGTTGCATGCATAGATGGATGGATGAATGAATGAATGAGTGAATGAATGAATGAGTTAGTGAATCAGAGAAGGGAGGGCAAAGAACATCTTGGAAGAGGAAACAATGATATGCTAAAATTATATTTCCTTCTCTAAAAGTTCAGTGTCATACTTCTAGGTCATCTGAAGGAGGAAGGTCCCAGGATCTGGTTTAAATGGATTTACTTTTTTCACACATAATTGCGCAGATCCACTTTGATGGGTCTATGTTAGGATCATGTTGTTGCTGTATAATTTTTTGTTTTTCCTGGAGGTATTCCTTTTGTTTCCCCCCCACCCCCCGCCCTTCATGTTTAGAGAAGCGCATATGCCATCTTTATCATTTTGCTAATGTCTTCTGCCTTCTTACTCATTTTATCTGTTTCCTGGAATTTATGTGATTCTTCTTTGAGAAGACATTCTTTGGAGCATCCTGATTTCTTGTTCTAATGTGGACTCATTGCTTTTTAGGTCTGCTGTACAGCTGCATCCTTGGAATTTCTTTTCACTGGACTTTTGGGTTAGTGCCATTATTTTCTTGTATATTTCCTATTTCCTTGGTTTTCAACCTTGTTTTGTATTCTTCCTAAACTGTCTTCTTCATGGTACAAGAATAAGAGGTCAACTGTTTGAGTCCTTGCATGTCTGAAATGTCTTTATTTTGCTTTCACAGTTGATTGATAGTTTGCTTATGTAGAAGTTTGCATTGAAAATTAGTTTCTCTCAGAACTTTGAGATCTTTCCTCTATTACCTTCTAGCATCCGGTGTTGCTAATGTTATAGCTAATGCCTCTCAGAGTTTTATTTATTTGTAGGTTTTTTTTACCTGCCCACTTGCCACGCCCACCACCCCAAATCTGGAACTTTCTAGACTTTTCTATTTATCCTGATGTTTCTGATACTGCATGTGCCTAGGTGTGAGTCCTTTTTATTAGTTATGTTCAGCACTCAGTTCTTTTCAGGTAAACACTTGTGTCTTTCTTCAGCTTTGGAACACTTTCTCTGATAAGCTCCTCCTCTGTTTTTTTCACTGGATGGTAAATCTCCTGAATATTATTCTTGTTTTTTTCTCCTAGATTTTTTTTTATCTTTTTGCTTTTTGGGGAGCAGGTAGGGGATGGTTTCTTCTACTTTACTTTCTGACTGTTCTAACTGAACTTATTATTTTAGTATTTTTCATATTATTATTTCATATTTCATATTTTAATTTACAAGAATTCTTTCATTTTTTGATCATTCCTTTTCTGTAACATCTTAATGCTGAGACATGGATGCAAAAGATTTTCTCATCACTCTAAGAAAAATAAGCTTTTCAAAAAGTTATTTTCTTTTTCTAGAATCATCTCCACTTTGTTTGTGGTGGTTGTTTCACTTGTTTTCCTTGTTCTGGTCTTGCCCATGACAAGGCTGAGCAGCAGGAAAGCTGACCAACTCTAACTGGAAGCATTGGGCAACACTTGTTGACTAGCAGGTATAATTTTAGGGTGACTGGGCTGGGATCTGGCTTTTAGGGGAAGGGTCTACAGAGGCAGTTTGTTCAGTTTCTTGTTCAGTTTCTTGAGAACCACTCCTAGGTGGGAGTCAGTGCCCAGAATGCATGTTATCTGCACATATGGGCATGGGGCTAGGGGTAGAGTAGGAATTCTATTTTCTTGTTTTCTTTTCTTATTCCATTTTCTTCTTTTCAGCTTCATGGAAAAGCTAGCCACCATTTCCATCCCCTTCTTACTCCTGCCCCCCGACCAGTGGTGCTAACTGGAGCCCCCTGGACTTTACCTGGCAATCACTTCTTTTGTTGCAGAACCCTTCTTTGCCTGCTCTTGGCTGTGGCTCTTTCTATAGAATGCTTCTAAATTCATTGTACTCTCCTGTGGTGATTGTTTTGTTATTAGCTTATTTATTTTTGAAAGTCTCTATCAGCTTAATGAGGTTTCAGGAGGAGGAGAGGCAAGTAGCTGAAATTAATTACAAATTTAGGTTGGCTTTTGAACTTGAGTCAGTGATAGTCCCCATTTGCCTTATGTATATTTTATGTAACTTTCATATTCTTAGGTATTTGTTACAACTACTTTGAGGAGTAATTTGATAATCCCTTATAAGTTTGAATGCATACGCACTCTGGGATCCATCCAACAATTCTCTTTCATCTGTACTTAGAGAAATCCTAGCACAATTGTGCAGTGAGACATAGACAAGAATGTTGTCACAACAGAAAATTAGAAGCAAATTTAAATCTTGACCAGCACTAGACCTTGGACTAGAAGATTGCTATTGTTCTTTCTGTTTCCATAATTCTGTAGCTTTTTAGGAAAGGCAACTGTGAGAGTAGTATTCTGGCTTAAACCTTTCAGAATACCTAGTACCGAGCTGTCCAGATGAGAATGACATTAAAATATCAAATAAATTTTGAGTCTTAAAATGTATATAAACATTTATCTTGGTATATAAGAGAAATTTTTAGTATTTATCTTTACCTGGATGACATTTATTTCTGTGATATTGTGGGGGGGGGTGGGGGAGCAATTGAGGGAACAAAAACAGTGGAGAGGAAGTTCCAGACTGAAGAAAATCAGCTCCTAAGTTATGTATATGTGTTTTCCTCAAGGCTTGTGTGGGGCTTGTTGTTTTATAATGGAAAGAATTGGGAAAGCCAAGTTTTATTTAGACATCACTTCTTTAGAAGTGTGAAGGCCACATCAAGACCATTCTGCCTGGTAAATTCTCACTGATTGTTAGTTTTATAACCGTTATTCTCAACTCCAGTGACAGATTTTTGATAGATATTTTATGAATAGTTATTTATATAGTATTGGTCTGTGTCAGGCACTGTTCTAAACACATTGTATATGTTTTTGCATTTAATCCTCATGTAAGGATTAAACAACTGTATGAATTAAGAAATATTATTGACCTATGTTGTAGATGGGAAACTGAATCGTAGAGTGGTCAATAGATTAGAGAAAAGGAGCTTTTGAAATGATATCTAATTACTGGGATTGAATTGTAGTAGTTAAGAGCACAGACTCTGGAGATGGGGTATCTGGGTTTGAATTCTGGTTCTGCTGCATACTAGCTGTGTGAACTTGGGCAACTTTCTTAACTTCTCCGTTACTCATTTTCTTCATCTGCTAAATGGGATAATAAGACCACCCTACTTCTTTGAGTTGTTCTGAAGATTAAATATATAAAGTACGAGGAACATCACCTAGCACATAAAGAGCCCACTATGTATTTGCTGTTGCCACTGTCATCATCAGCCTGTCACCTCACTTACATACGTAGGAATGTGGTTGAGCAGAATATACTAGAGGACTGTGGAACCAAGATCAGAATCCTAGTATTTATCATGGGTACTTTGAATTATCTTTGTTAATAAGGGAGGTGTAGACTTAATAAGAGAGCTGCATTTTTAGGTACAGTGAAAAGTTCTTTAATAGAATCAGACATTGGCTATTCACAACTTACTAGGGTGTGCCTTATCTTAGTACCCTTTGAATTAGTGCCTTGCATGTAATAGTCTTTTTAGTAAATATTTGATTTATTGTATTTTAAAAAAATATGTTCTGCCTTTATTTGTATTTTGTATTACTTCAAATAGATTTTTTTTTCTTGGTGAAGGCATACCAATTTCTTACTGACTTAAGATTTATTTGGTGTTTCAAGTTTAATATTGTTTCATTGCTAATAATAGACATCTTTTCCATTTGTATGGATTTCTGTTCCATAAAGTGCTTTTCAGGGGTTTATATTTGCCTCTGTTATTGAACTAATTCATGTTTGACTTCCCTAATCACTTTGTTGCATGCTCCCCCTTTGTGTAATAGATACTGGTTCATACAGGATTTACAACTCCATATATATTGAGTGCTTTTCTGTTGTCTTCTGATCTCTTTTTCAGGAATCTTTTCATGTGGGAAAGGATTTTAAAATGTCTGCCCACTGACCATTTTCACAGTAGAGTATCAGTTCTCTTTCTCTTCAGATCAAGGGATTATAAACAGCGTGTATATATGTATATTTACATATGGTGTAAGTAGTGAAAGCTTTCATTTTGAATCACTAGTTGTGGGACTTTGTGATAGATTATTAATCTTTTTTTTTTTTTTGCCAAACATCTGCAATCCAGATTTCATGAAAGACAGCCTCTCTCTGCCCTTTTGTATATAATAATGGCTAAAATATTCTAGTTATGTTTTCTAATGTATGTACTTTGTGTTAAGCAGATTTGTGTTTTTCTGGAAGAATCCCATAAATTTTTTATTATTTAAAACCGTGGCTATTTTATACCCTCACTCCTTCTTTTTTTGGGTGGGATGAGATAGAGTGGTGAGGGGTGGGAATGAGTTACTGAGTTGCTGTGCTGTTTTTCCCAGTGTTTTCCTCATGTTGAATACCTAAGAGCCCCATTAAATGTATGTATTCTTTCTCCCAAGAGAGAAGGAGTAAGAGGGGAAGAAATTTTGATTGTAAACAAGTTGAAATCTGAGGCTTGACGGATGTTCAGATAAACTCTTACATGTAAGCTTCATTATTACCTTTGAGACTTAGGTATTTCAGAGATTGCTGCTTAACTCCTCAACTTTCTCTAAATTATTGATTTTTAGCAATGTGTTTGGTTACCATTTTATGTGATTATATCATGTATGCCATAAAAACTAATGGGCACTGAAACATTCAGGGAGTTCTGTAAAATGAGAAATCTAAATGTTATATTAATATGATTTGGCGTAAGCATTTATTAGCTGAGGGAAGTGGTACTAGGAAATGAAGGCAAAAAAGACTTGAAAAACTCCGCATGCTCCTTTTAAAAAAACATGCTTATATTACTTTCCCTGCTCCCAATAGCGTATTCCTTTTGTTTGGGGGCAGAATCAGCTTCAGAGATCTCATGCAGTTAAATATCTAGAATAACCTTTAGTATTTTTAGAGTGGGTCAGTGGTTTGTGCTTTATACAGACCTTTTTTCTAGGAACGTCCCCACTTTTTGGTATCAACTTCAAGTTTACTGTGTCAGTTTTAATTCTTGGTTATAAGTTACGGAAGACCCAGCCTAAACTGGCTTAAGCCAAAATGGGAATTTATTTGTCCACATAACTAAAAATCTTTGCAGAGCTAGTTTCATGCATGGCTGATTCAGGATGAATGGAATTACTTAAATTCATCTTTTTATTTTGATTCTTCTGTATTGATTCTAGTCTCACACGGATTTTTTGCCTCATAGTTGCAAGATGGCTGCCAGCAGCTACTGGGTTTTTTATACTTTCTAGTTGAAATCCAGCAACCAGTCTCATGCCTCACTGTCTGAATGGGTGAGGTGCCTTTCCCTGAGCGTATCATTGTGGCCAATATATGTGATGTGGTAATTGGATTAGATCTTAGTCTGTGTCTGACCTGGAGCTAGGATAAAGCTGACCACTAGAAACACAAATTCTGAGAACGGGGAGGTAGTGATTTCCTAAAGGGAATCAGAATATGTTAGCAGGAGAAGAATGAATGGGTGTTAGATTGGCAAAATATAACAGATAATTCTATAAAGTTACTAAAACTAGAAACAGAACAAAATATATCAGGAATAAAGCACAATTTAAGAAAACCCACCTCTAAATAACTCCCAAAATGTATGTTAAGTGTTAGGAGAGGTATTTATTGACATTGGGAGTGGAAACTGGTGGGTCTTCAGCCTTTCTCCTTCTGTCACAGTAAGGGATGGAAAAGCTGGTATCTCTGGGAACCTGTTTCTGCTGTGTGAGCAGTGAATGTTTGCCGTAAGACTTCTGGAAAGTCTGTTCTTCAGCATAAAGACCGTGGTTCCTTATTAGACCAGGTGGACTGACCCTGGTATTAGTTCTGGTATGCACGACATCTTTTCTTGAGAAGAATTTTCTCAGCCTCAGCAGTACTACTGTTCAGAACTCTACTAGAATCTTAGGAGAATGGGTTCTCTGGTATGGAAAGTAATTCTTGATCCTTATTTGGTGTATTCCACAGAGTGAAACTGAGTTCTAAGTATATGTCACACATGCCTCTTAAAGTTCCTCTTAAAGCATTAACATGACCATGCACTATAGGATTAGACCTTTCAAATTTTTCATTGCAATCATGTGCCAAGTCTTAATCTCTGATTAAATACATCATACACATTACGCTCCATTACATCTTTCCTAAATCTTTTGATTGGATTATAAACACTTTTATTTATGATTTTTTCATATTACATTATAGTTCCTCCAATAGACTTTCTCTTCCACCTTAACTAAGTAAATTAACTTTACAAAGGTATTTCCTTGGCTGCCCTTACTGGTAAACCACCCAGTCTTCACCTTAGTTGCTGTTCTTCTTGGCATTTCTCCCAGTTCTATTTCCTTTTCATCAGTCAGGCCCACCTTCATACACTTGATTTTTATATGGTACATTCCTTGCCTGGTGGACTGCCTGTTACTGCCAGATGGACCGTAAGCCCTCCCTCCCTGTCTTAAGTCTGACCTTGAGCACACAGTGACAATAATTATTTGAAGTAATAAGGTTTAATGGAAGAACTCTTGGACGGGGAACCAGAAGACCCAGCACTGATTTCTGCATTGTTACTTGGTAGCTCTGTGACCATGGGTACATTGTGTAACTGCTCTAAACTTAAGATGCCTAAGCCTAAAATGGACCTAATATCATATTACTTGCTTTACCTACCTCAGTGCTTTCTTGGGAGGAACAAAGAGGATGAGTGTCAGAGCATTTTGTAACCTGGAAAATTCTGCACAAACTTAAATTGCCATTTTACTACTATCAAGGCAAAAACTTTAAAAATGGTATATAATTTTTAATTAATGATTTAAGATATTTCTTGAAATAGTGAATATTCTCTAGCATTAGAAAAATATACAAGAAGATTTTTGTGTCTTATCCAGTAAAGTCTTGGTTAATCTTAGGAAATCAAGAGATGTTTGTAAGTTAATTTTACAGAAAATGGGAATTTAGCTCCTTAGGTGGCAGATCTCTAATTTTAACAATTATATTTTATTTCAAGATTTTATTTATTTATTTGTGAGAGGGAGTGTGTGCATGTGAGAGGGAGAGTGAGAGAGAGAAAGAGAGTGCACGCAGGAACAGGGGAGGGACAGAGGAAGAGGGAGAAGCAGATTCCCCACTGAGCAGGGTCCCTGGGATCATGACCTGAGCCGAAGGCAGGTGCTTAACTGACTGAGTCACTGAGGCACCCCTAAATTTAACAATTTTAGATAATTTAGATTCTTACTGTATATAGGTGTTCTATACCATGTCTTTTTTTCCCCTTTAACTTCTGATATATCTTAGAGATCTTCCTATACTGTACATATAGGTCCGTGGGTATGTAACATTTTTTTTCAGTACTTTGGATGAAATGAGTCCCAGCTTTTCAGTTTTTGTTACTATAATAAAAGCTGCAGGAACTTTTGTATTTGTTTATTGGCAAACTTATGTTATTATGTTCCTTGGAAGTATTCTGAGAAATGGCATTACTGGGTTAGAGGGCAAATTCATTTTTAGTAACCTTTTTTTTTTTTTTTTTTTTGTTGAGAGGCTGCTACCTAAGTCATACATGATTTTTTAGTGCTGAGGCAATTTCAGCTTGGATTATGAAAGAAGTATGGATTTTGCTTTCAGGGCCTTCCTGCTTTCCTGCATGCTCTGACTCTTCTTCATCTTCCCTACTTTTGTCTCATTTTGCTTAAGATGTTCATTATTAATTTTACCACAGATCGCCATTGGAGTGATAAGCAAGTTTGCATACTTGTTAGCTGCTATGGCTGCTGCTCCTGTTCTACGACTATTACAAGTGATTTTATTATTTATCTCCCCCCACACTAGCTTTCCACACTAGTAGACTGAGATCTGCCATCAGAGTTTTCTTTCTGAAAGTTCAGATATGTTCAGATCATCTTTCCACGTAAAAATCTATTGAGTATTCAAGCAGAGTTTGGCCCTAACCTATGTTTGCAGTTTGCCCTATTTTTCCGTACACGTTACTTCAGACACAAAGAACCATTTGCTAGTACTGGACTTCATATATTTTTATACCCGTTGCCTTTACACATAGCTAGTATTTCCTTCCCTCTTTGGTCACTTGACAAACTTTGTTCGTTCTTCAAGAGTCAGCTCAAAAGTTACCTCCTCTGTGGAGCCTTCTTGGAGTAGGGAGATTGTGTGGTGAGATTGGCAGGGCTGGTAGGAACTGTATCGTTCAAGGACTTGAGGGTTAAATGATATGGTTTGGATTTTATATTAAGAGTACTGGTTGTGATGCATAATCAACTTTAGGAACTGCTGTCTTGGAGTGCCCCTATAGCTAAGCCTGTTGCTACCGGCATTACCTAATGTTGTAATTATTTGTTCCTGTGCCCTTCCCTTTCTACTACATTTTGAGCACCATGAAGGCAAGGGCAGTATAACAGGCCCTCAGTAAATTCTTGTTAGTACTTACCTCCCACAGTTGCGTTTGGTTATTAAGTGAAATTATGGCTGTAATATAGCTGGCATAGTTAAATCTCAGTAAATGTAAGCTATTGTCAATATTATCAGTATCATCACTGGGTAGGCAAACCCTGACTTGGGGAGCATAGGGTGGTTTCTTGAAAGAGGTGAGATTTGATCCAGAACTTAAAAGACTCTTAAAAGACTGGTGAGTTTTCATCAAATGGTGTTCAAGACTTTATGAAAAGTCACTGTGAAAGTTGAAACTTAAAATTTTATAATCAAATATAGTTAGCTGTCCCTATAGTCCTTGAAAGGGAGAACTATATTTCATTCTTTCTCATTTTCTAAATAGATCATAGGTACTAAATAGAGAATTAATGCCTTATTTTATATAAATAAATAATTATGTCAAAAAGGTAGGGTTTAGGTAAGATTGTCAAGATTCATTTTTAGAAAATTAAAATTCTTCATTTTGTATGAACGTACAAAAGCTCACTTAAGTTTGTTTTTACTGACATAAAAACATTAAGGCAGTATGTATATTTTAAAACAGCTTGTGCATGTGCCCTTGAGACAATTTGGTGGGTGCATTTTTATCAAAACCATATATGCAGTGACATATTAAATGTATCATATTATTATACTAATCATATGACTTCAGAAACAAAAGTAACCAGAGGACTAAAGCCTATCAAAACCATCTTTTTGTTTTTGTACAATGAGATTCTTTTTAAATTTGCCAGTGAATTCATACCAGTATTGAAACCAGATGTAGACTTCCGTCTTTTAATGTATTAGCTCAGCTATAAAAGTCTTATTTCCATCCCTGATTACTGAGTATTTCATTCATGGTTTATGATATCTCTCCCACCTTCCTTTATTTATTTTTTTAAATAGACTTTAAAATGTGATTCAAATGATTTTAAAATGACATGGCCCCATTTACTTAGTGATAGAAATAAAATTAAACTGGTATTAAAGATAACCTAATTAAATCCACAGATGAAGGACTCTCTTGATAAAATTTTTCATTGGAAAGGATTTTGACTGATGCCACTAAATGAAGTGTCAACTGTGGTTTGAGAAAGGACCTAAGAATTTTCCATCTTAGAACTGAAATCTTAACATAGTTACCTCCTTCAATATAAAGTAAGATCCTCTCTCCTATATGGGGTGTGTGTGTGTGTGTGTGTGTGTGTGTGTGTTTTAAGTGTTTTTAAAACAAACCTGACCATTTTGAAATAGGTGGATGTGGTCTCTCTGAACTGATGAAAAGTCTTAATTATAGAAATGAAAATGATATTACTTTAAATTTTATATAGTAATGGGAATAAATGGTTTCCTCTGTTGCCAAATAGAATTCTAGTCACTTTGGTAACTGACTATGTTTATATATAAATGAAGTTTCTTATACTTAAAGGTTGTTTGAGAACAAAATGCTATTTAAGAAAATGACTATCAACTATCTGACGTCCTGCCTTCTTTCCCTACTTTATAACAAAATAGTGTGTGTAAAGGACATGAAATAAACATTTTGTTCAAGATCTGTTGTATAGTGTCCATTAAATAAACACAAGTTCCTATCTCATTCTTCTTTATTAGTGCCACAAAATGCTTGTAAAATGTTGATATAGATACTTTTATCCAGAGTTCATTTGATACCATTGACATTTATTTAAAAGAGGCCAGGCAATCGTTTATTCCTTCAAATTTGCTAAGATTTACCTACATTTTTATACTTAGAAGGCTGAAATTTGGCCCTTCACTTTTTTTTTTTTTAACCATTTTTCTCATCTTAATAGAAGCAAAAAAAATAGGCATTACTTGAGTTCTGGGTGCCATTTCATAACTATTATACTATTCTCCAGTTAATTTTTTGAATTATTCTTTTGAAATCTGTTCTTTTTCTTGGTTATGAACTACTTTTTAAATTCAGAGCCTAATTTTAATGCCAATTCCACTTTCTTCCCTAGTTAATTGCTCTCCACTGTGGTCCCATTTCACTTTGAAAAGTGTTTTTTTATAATAGTTTGTGAGTTTTTAAGTCTGTCTTTCATGCTAGATTGGAGCCACATAAGGATAGGTTAAAGATTTTTTAAATTCAATGTAGAGCAGGTGCTCAATAAATTGTTTTTCAGCGCCTGAATGTTATCTAGGGCTTTTTGGAAAATACTTGTGCATTCTTAGATCACTTTCACACATGCTTTATATTCTTCCTGTCTGCCACACATGTGCTCTTATCCTCAGCAACATTGTGATCCATATGGAATAATTTTATAATTGATACCTCATTGTTTTAATTTGCTTTTCTTTGATAAAGATAAAACTGAAGTTTAATATTTTCTGTGTATGTTAACAGCTTTGTTTTTAGTTTTTGTATATTTGTGAATTATATATTTATTTCTTTGCCTATTTATTTGTTAGGTTTTATTGTTTTTCTGAAGGATTTATGTGAGCTCTTTATGTTCTAAATCTATACACTAAATATCTTACTACATTTTCTGTTTTCTAAGCTTATAATTTTTTTAAAAGATTTTATTTATTTATTTGAGAGAGAGAGCACAAGCAGGGGGAGGGGCAGAGGGAGAAGCAGGCTCCCTGCTGAGCAAGGAGCCCAGTATGGGACTCTATCCCAGGACCCGGGATCATGACCTGAACTGAAGGCAGACAGATGCTTAACCTACTGAGCAACCCAGGGGTCCTGCTTATAGTTTTTATGTAGACAAAGCTAGCAAATTCTCATAGTTTTTATGTTTGCTTCTTTTGATGAGAAACTATTTTTTTCTGTCTACCGATTTGATACTTTGATTTTCTTCTATTTTTATTTATATCATTTAAAAATGTTTAAATTGTTGATCTGTAGGTTTGTTTTAATGGTATTAAGCATATATTTTCTTTTTTTCTTAAAGATTTTATTTATTTATTTGACAGAGACACAGTGAGAGAGGGAACAGAGGCAGAGAGAGGGGAAGAGGGAGAAGCAGGCTCCCTGCTGAGCAGGGGGCCCAGAATTGGGGTTCAGTCCCAGGACCCTGGAATCGTGACCTGAACCTAAGGCAGATGCTTAACAACTGAGCCACCCAGATGCCCCTAAGCATATATTTTCAATAAAATACTCATGAAGCCACTTATGGTGTCCTCAGTTAAGGTTACTTTTCAAGCCAAGTGAGAGTGCTTATTTGCAGAATTTAACAATATACTTGTTTTGTTTGACTGGCACACCATTTAAAATAATCTGCATTTGAATGCTGGGATGAGGCAGGCATTCTGCCCTAATACTCAGCTTTACTGCTTGTTTATGTCTGATAACTGTTCTTAATTTAACCACTGGTATTATGACTGGCGACTCTTTTTGATTAGACACTGCCTTTACTAATTGTCAGATATTTTGAATATCATCCTTGGAGCAAGCCTTGCAACTCTTGTGTTTTCTTACATTGAGACCAATTCATATATTCATGTTTGTGTAAGCTGGAAGACGTGGACTTTGCCAGTTAATATTTGTATGATATTTGACAGACCACTTTATTTCTTTGAATTTGTTTCCTCATCTAAAAAAGGGATGATGTGTTTCAGTTTACTTCACCGAGTTGTTGTGAGACTCAAAATACTCCTTATAACTCTGAAGTAGTATAAAAATTTAAGACAGCACTATATCTCTGTTCTAGAAAATGTTACTGTTTATTGTTGTTTAAATGAATTTATTGAGGGATAGAAACCTTTCATTACATAATTGAGTTAAAAGGCTTAATGTGTAGATACCTTGTTCGAGCTTTAGTATTCAAATGCATTGTTAAAATAATACTGTATCACAGATAATTTTAAGATGTATCCATGTACTAGTATGAATGATTGAATATTGTATCTTTTTTTATTAGGGCAAGATATGAGGTGACCCCTGAAGTGAGGGGAAGAGTTAATTACAAAGAGAGAAAAGCATAATGAAAGAGGGACTTTATAAACTTTACACATTTGATTCAGGTCTTCCCTCTCCACCTTTAATCATTCAGGGCCAAATATAGGCCTTGCCCTCGGTATTCTTAAAAGCTTCTTAAGGACTGAGACTGTGTCCTCACCATCAACTTGTAGCACCTTTGATAGAATCTGTATTGAGAGAATCAGTGACGTAGATATTTGTCAAAAGAATAAAAAAATGGATGTCCAAATTAGTGTGAATTTATTTCTGTTACAACTGTTATGAAGATCTTTTGTAAATATAGAATCATAGAATTGGAATGAACCTTTGAAATTATCTAGTAAAGCTAGACAGTTCATGAATCATTGTAATATCTTTGGCAAATCTTTAGTCTTGCTGTGGATTTGTCTAGTGGCAAATTTTTTACAGCACTAAGTCAGACAGATCTTGAGACTTTGAAGTATAGCAAGTCTATTTAATCCTGAACTTTCTCTAGTAGAGCTCTGTAATATAGGGCACAGATGCAGAGGTAACCAATCAAAGAGTAAATGAAGGATTAATGACTTGTTGGTTGGAAATAATGGAATGTTAAGAGAATGAAAATTGAAGTCTAGGTAACTGAAAAGGTCGGTATTGAAGTAATTAAATGTGACACAGTTTTATAGACTGGTGTTGCTTTTGTTGTACTCCCATATTCTTTAATTTTTATACCAGGAGTGGGGGGAGAGGAGAAACCTAGGCGCTCAAGACAGCACCACCACCTTGCACACCTTCTGCAGTGGTGCATTGCGGTGGCCCTCAACAGTACTCGTGCCTCCCACTCTCCCACCTTGGCTGTAAACCGCTAGTTTAGGTGGTATCGCTTCTTTTTTCATAACTGCTGTATCTATTCACTTATTATTTACGAAGTGCTACCTATAGCCAGGCAGAGTTCCAAGCATTGTGGGTAATCAGTGAACAGAACAAAGATCCCTGCCCTTGGGGACCATTTCTCAGTGCGGTGCTGTCCGACAGAAACATGAAATGAGCCACAAATGTAATTTAAAATTTCCTGGTAGCTGCATTAAAAAAAAAAAAAGTGATGGGTGAAATTAACTTTTCACCTCAGTGGGTTAAGCCTCTGCCTTCGGCTCAGGTAATGATCTCAAGGTCCTGGGATCAAGCCCTACATCAGGGATCTCTGCTCTCTGCTCAGCAGGGAGCCTGCTTCCTCCCCCCCCCCCCACCCCCCGGCCTGCCTCTCTGCTTACTTGTGATCCCTCTCCGTCTGTCAAATAAATAAGTAAAATCTTTAAATATATATATATATATAAAATATATTAGTATATAGCACCAATATTATATTAAATAATATATCCAATAATAATGACTTATGTTAAACATTAATACATTTTATAATAATATTAATATATAAATATCATTTAAAGGTGTAATCAGTTCAAATATTATTAATGAGGTACTTTATCTTCTCTTCTTAGTACTAAGCTTTGAACTTTGGTGTATATTTTGGATTTATAACATAACTCATTTTGGGCTAGCTCTGTTTCACATGCTCGGGAGCTACTGTATTGGGCAGTGCAACTTTAGAACATAGTGTCTGCTTCCTATGGACCATCAAGTCAGACCATCTGGTCTAAGGCAGAGAACAAGTTCCTCGTAGGACTAGAATTTTCAGATAATCCAGGCTTCTTACCCATGGTGTGAAGCTTTGTGTGATCCGGCTCCCATGTGTCTCCCAGATCTCATCTGGAGCTAGTGTTTTCCTGACTCACTATACTTGAGCTTTCTTTCTTGAACTCAAATATGGGAGGCTTTTTTCTGAATCATGGTTTTTTTTTTTTTTAAATCTTGTTTCATTTGTGTAGAATGTCATGTTCCCAGATAGCCAATTACATGGTTAGCTCTCTCGTGTCATTTAAGACTCCAGCAAAAATGGCTGTCAGTCCTTCTTTGATGGCTTTTCATTCTTGGTCAGTAGCTTTCTGTTTTATTGTCCTGATAGCAGTCATTACTGTTTTCTTGCCTTGCCCTATTTTCTATTACATTATCATCAAGTTATCCCTTCTTTGTGGAATATAAGCTCCATGAGGGAAAGTACACTTCTTGTTTTATTCATTGTCATATCCCCAGCAACCAGTGTAATTCCTGCCATGTAGTTGATGCTTGATAAATATTTATTGAATGAATAAAAGGCATTCTGGATCAGGGATCTTGTACTAGAGTGGATTTATCAGGTAAGTCAGATCTTTACATTACCACTGAGGAGTGTAGGATTAAGAAATGGTTTATTTTAGTCTTAGGGTCTTTTAATTTGGAAAGGATTAAGGGAAGTTGGCACCTTAGAGGTTAGGGGAAGGAGGTCCGGGTTGTTAGTTTGTTTCTTTTTTCCTTTCCTCCTTCTTTCTTCCTTTTTAACTTCCTTCTCTCCCCTCCCCTCCCTTCCCCCTTCCCCTCCCTCCCCCTTCCTCTCCCCTTCTTTCTTTTATAAAGAAAGCAGACTTATCCAAAGCCAGCACATTATTCAAGTACAAATAAACATGAACAATACATTTATGACAATGTACATTGAGGTTACATGTAAATATAAACCATCTTCCAATTTGTTTAGGAATTTTAACATGGTTAGGGTTTGTTTTTTTTTTAATGGAGATGAAATTCACATAACATAATATTAGCCATTTTAAAGTGAACAATTCAGTAGTCTGAGTGTATTCACCATATATAATCACCACCTCTGTCTAATTTCAAAATATTTTCATCACCCCAATCCGATTAAGCAGTTAGTTGTACCTTGTTTTCCCCATCCTGCTTCAGCCCCTGCCAACCACCAATCTGTTTTCTTTCTCTAAGGATTTATCTATTGTGAATATTTCATATAAATGTGTGCTTTTGTTCTGGCTTCTTTTACTTATGTTTTCGAAGTCCATCCGCATTGTAGCATGTGTCTGTGCTTTATTCTTTTTTATGGCTGAATAGTATTCCACTGTATGTATATACCATATATTATTTATCCATTCATCATTTTGGGGGGGGGGTTTACTTACATATTTGAGAGAGAGACAGAGGCAGAGGGAGCATGATTTGGGGGAGGGGCAGAGGGAGAAGCAGACTCCCAGCTGAGCAGGCAACCCAACTGGAGGCTCAGTCCGAGGCCCCCAGGATCATGACAGGAACTGAAGGCAGGCACTTAACCAGCTGAACCACCGAGGTGCCCCTTCATCTACCTGTTGATAGACATTTGGGTTGTCTAAACCTTTTGGCCATTGTGAATAGTATTATTATGAGCATTCCTGTATGTATATTTGTTTGAGTACCAGTTTTCAGTTATTTTGAATATATACCTAGGAATGGAATTGCTGGGTCATATGGTAATTTTGGGTAATTTTATCTTTAACCTTTTTTTTTTAACTTTTTGAGAAACTAAATACTGTTTTCCACAGAAGCTGCACCATTTTATATTCTCACTGTCAATGTCCAAGAGCTCCATTTTCTTTACATCTTTGCTAGTTCTGTTTTCTATTATTTTTTTTTTATTATAGCCATACTAGTGAGTGTGAAGTGGTACCTCATTGTGGTTTTAATTTGCTTTTCCTAATGACCAGTGATGATGATGTTGAACATCTGTCTTTTTATATATTGCTAATTATATATCTTTTTTGGGAAGTATCTGTTTAAGTCCTTTGCCCATGTTTGAATTGTTTTTTTGTTGTTGTTGAGTTGTAAGAGTTATTTATATATTCTGAATACTAGACCCTTATCAGATGTGTGATTTGCAAATATTTTCTCCCATTTTGTACGTTGTCATTCACCTTAATATTATTTAATTCATAACATTTTTCATTTTGAATTTGTCATTTTTCCTCTTGTTGCTCTACTTTTGATATTATACTTAATGATCCATTGGCAGACCAACAGTCATGAAGATTTACCCTTACCCCTAATGTTTTATGGTTTTAACTCATATTAAAGTTGTTGGCCTATTTTGAGTAAATTTTTACATAATGGTGTGAGGTAGGGGTCCACCTTCATTTTTTTGGCATGTGAATGTGCAGTTGTCCCAATGTTGTTTCTTTTTTTTCCCCCAATGTTGTTTCTTTTTTTTTTTTTTTAAGATTTTATTCATTCATTTGACAGACAGAGGTCACAAGTAGGTGGAGAGGCAGGCAGAGAGAGAGGAGGAAGCAGGCTCCCCACTGAGCAGAGAGCCTGATGGAGGGCTTGATCCCAGGACCCTGAGACCATGACCTGAGCTGAAGACAGAGGCTTTAACCCACTGAGCCATCCAGGCGCCCCTCTCCAATGTTGTTTCCTTTTTCTTTTCTTTTCTTTTTTTTTTTTTTTAAGATTTTATTTATTTATTTGACAGACAGAAATCACAAGCAGGCAGAGAGGCAGGCAGAGAGAAGGGGTAGGAAGCATGCTCCCGCTGAGCAGAGAGCCCGATGCAGGGCTCGATCCCAGGCCCCTGAGATCATGACCTGAGCCGAAGGCAGAGGCTTAACCCACTGAGCCACCCAGGCGCCCCATCCCAGTGTTGTTTCTTAATGAGACTTGAGCCACTGTGTCATTGGTGGCAGTTGAAACAAACGTCTTCCAGTAATCACTCACATTCTACAGTCTTAAAGCAGTTTTTTGTTTGTTTCTTTTTTAAAGAAGATTTATTTATTTATTTTAGAGACAGAGAGTGCGCATGTTGGGGGTGGGAGGGGCAGAGGAAGAGGGAGAGAGAGTCTTAAGGAGACTACACGCTGAGTACAGAGCCTAACACTGGGCTTGATCTCACAATCATGAGATCACAAGTTGAGTCGAAACCAAGAGTTGTACACTCACCTGTGCCACCCACATGCCCCTTCATAGTCTTTATATATGTGCGCGTGTTTAAGTATATATGAATAATTATTCAAGTATAATTAACATAGTGTTATATTAGTTTCAGGTATGCAATATAATGATTCAACAATTCTCTACATTTCTCAGTGATCAAGATAAGTGTACTGTTAATTCCCTTTACCTATTTCACCCATCCCCGCCCAGCTCCCTTCTGACAACCACCAGTTTGTTCTGTATATTTAAGAGTCTGTTTCATTTGTCCCTTTTTTTCTTTGCTTGTTCATTTGTTTCTTAAATTCCAGACATGAGTAAACTCATAATGGTATTTGTCTTTCTCTGACTTATTTTACTTAGCATCATGCCCTTTAAGTCCATCCATGTTGTTGCAGTTGACAAGATTTCATTCTTTTTTTTTTAATGGCTGAATAATATTCCTGTGTGTGTGTGTGAGAGAGAAAGAGAGAGAGAGCGCGCGCGCGAGAGAGAGAGACTGTGTAGATGAATGGACACTTGATGCTGCAATAAACATAGGGGTGCTTATATCTTTTTGAATTAGTGTTTTCATTTTCTTTGGGTAAATACACAGGATTGGAATTACTGTATCATATGATAATTCTATTTTTAATTTTTTCGAAGACCCGTCATACTCTTTTACATAGTGGCTGTACCAGTTTGCATTCCCACCAACAGTATATGAGGGTTCCTTTTACTTCACATCATACCAATGCTTGTTGTTTCTTGAGTTTTTGATTTAGCCATTCTGACAGGTATAAAGTGATAATCTCATTGTGGTTTTAATTTGCATTTCCCTGATGATGAGTGATGTTGAACTTTTCATATGTCTGTTAGCCATCTGTATGTCTTTGGAAAAGTATCTGTTGAGCTGCTCTGCCCATTTTTAATTGGATTATTTGTTTTTTGTGTGTGTATGTGTGTTGAGTTGTATAAGTTCTTTATATATTTTGGATATTAACCCCTTATTGGATATATCTTTTGCAAATATATTTTCCCATCAGCAGTTTGCCTTTTTGTTTTTTTGATGGCTCCTTTTCCATGTAAAACCTTTTTATTTTGATGTGTGCCAATAGTTGAGTTTTGCTTTTGTTTCCCTTGCCAGAGGAGACATATTTAGGAAAATGTTTCTATGGCTGATGTCAAAGAAGTTACTTCCTGAGTTTTCTTCTAGTAATTTTATGGTTTCAGGTCTCACATTTAGGTCTTTAATCCATTTTGAGTTTATTTTTATATATGGTGTAAGAAAGTAGTTCAGTTTCATTCTTTTGCATGTAACTGTCCAGTTTTTCTAGTACCATTTATTGAAAAGACTGTCTCCCATTGTGTATTCTTGAGTTCTTGGTTGTAGATTAATTGACCATAAACATTTAGGTTTATTGCTGAGCTTTGTGTTCTGTTCCATTGATACATGTGTCTATTTTTACACCAGTACCATATTGTTTTACTATTTTGATTACTACAGCTTTGTAGTATAATTTTTAAAAATTTTTAATTTACACTGTATCTTTCTATTATCCCATTGTTGGGTATTTGAACTTACTTTCTTTCTTTCTTACTTTTTCTTTTTCTTTTTCTTCTTCTTTTTCTTTCTTTCTCCTTCTCATACAGAAGAACTTTGCCCTTCCATCAGCTTATCTTAGGGTTATATTTGCTTGTGATCCTTAGAGCAAAAGTAGATATATGTTCGGAACTTCTAATATCACTTGGGTATATTTAAAAGCTATAAGAGGGTGCTTTCAATAAAAATAGAGGCTTTTATAGATGGCACTTGAACAAGGTTTGTCAAGAGAGGCAGTATAGAATAGTGGTTAAAAGCATAATTATAAGAAGACAGAACTCACATCTTGATTCCATCTTGTGTGTGACCAGAGGAATTTACTAAACCTCTGTGCAGTAGCTTTCTCATTTGTCAGATGGTGGTAATAATAGTATCTCGCTTGTAGGGTTGTCTTCAGGATAAATGAGATAATGCATGCAAAATGATTAGCGCAAGGGCTGGCACAGATAACAGTGGCTCTATTTCCATGGCTACTAAGAATGTTTCCTTTCCTTCTTCTCGCTTTGGCTGCTTTTCTCCCTCCTCCCGCTTTTCCTTCCCCTGACAACCTTTGTTTGTGTTTCCATTTTCCTAGTCTTTCTCTGGAATTTTCATTTTTGAGTTTTCATTCTCGGGGCCAGCAATCCAGGATTTGGGTGGGTTAGGATGACCTGGCCAGAAGAGGATAAGTGGTATGGGCATAATCGCTTTATGCAGGAGACTCTTGGAAAGCCACCCTTGTTTCCTTTCCTTTGTGTAAAACTGTTGAATTTCGTTTTCAGCAAGAATTAGTGACGTCACAGGGAAGAATGTCTGAATTTACTTTCAGGACGGATAGCTGTGATGTTACCTCAGCGTCAGAAGATGTGGGAAGTAGTGATTTCTGGGGGTCGTGTTGATTCTTGGGATGGGTTATGTGCTTTAGGAATGACATTGATAATTTTAAAGAAGGGAGAAGTTTAATACTGGAAATTTTTTTTTATCAGTAAAATGTGTCATAAGAGTGACACATAATATTTGTGAGGAAAAAGAAGTTCCCAGTTTGTTATCTTTTTAGCCTTTTCCTAGAGGTTTAGTGGTCATTAGAAAGAAATGTTTGCTACCAGAGGTCTTTTTTAAGAGTTTATCTAGCATGGTTTTTCAATCTAATTTTAAAACTATTTCTTTCCAGTTAACAGAAGATGAAATTGCAACTATTCTTAAATCTACTCTGAAAGGACTAGAATATTTGCACTTTATGAGAAAAATACACAGAGACATAAAAGCTGGAAATATTCTCCTCAATACAGAAGGACATGCAAAATTGGCTGATTTCGGAGTGGCTGGTCAGTTAACAGTAAGTGTAATAATTTTGGAACCACTTGTGGGCTATATGTCCAGGTTTGTGACTGAATGTTGATTACCTTTTGGAGGAGGTGATAGGAAGAAATACATAACTACATTGTTCTTGGAGAGAAGGAGCCATAATTTCATATTATTTATTATTTTTATTTACAATTTAAGAGACATTAAATGAATATGAAAAAATGTTATTGAAATGCTTAAGTGTTTAAAAAAGAAAGCTACCTTGATCCATTTCTGTAGCTTTTATCGTTACAGTACTATTTTTAATGACTATCTTTAATGAAGATAGTGGAGATAAGTTACTTGTGGGCTCTTGCTTTTTACGGAATTCAGAATTCTGAAATATGTCATCAGTTGGGTTTTAGGAAAATAGTCAATATTTTATATAATCTATAGTATTTGAGGGTTTCACTATACAGTTTAATGAATATATTGGCAAACAGAGTCCCTTAGTGTTTTTGTAGTATTATTTATGTCAGTGTAATGTTTTTGCAGGATACAATGGCAAAACGCAATACTGTGATAGGAACTCCGTTTTGGATGGCTCCTGAGGTAATTCAAGAAATAGGCTATAACTGTGTGGCTGACATCTGGTCCCTTGGCATTACTTCTATAGAAATGGCTGAAGGAAAACCTCCTTATGCTGATATACATCCCATGAGGGTAAGAAAATGATGGTTTGCTAAAAACGTTGATGTTATGTAAGTTGCAGTTTTGTAACGTCAGTGTAAATAAATAAAGTAAATTAAATAAGTTGATTTGAACTTAGGTTCTGTGCAAAAAATAATAAAGTTATCTGTCAGAGGTTAGTGATGTTAACTTTTTTCCTCCCACATCCTCAATGGTGAGAAAAGAAGTGAAGGCTGTATTTCTCTTTATAGTCACTGTTTTCCTCCCCCCAAAATATACCTGGAAAATTTCCCCTTGCTTTTCAATAGAAGAAAGGATTGGTAAAGTCACTGTATTCTTCAGTTTATCCGTCGTTTCCTCAGTGTGGCTGTGGAGGCCTTGGACAAAAAAATCAATTCTCACTTTTCTACCCACTTTGTAAATTCTGCCTTTCTGTGTTTTCTTTTTCCTTTTTTTCTTCTCTCATCTGAAGTTAATATTTAAAAAGCCTGACTTCTAATATTGGTACATACCTGTAGGCAAATTGATCCTATTTCTTTAGTTGGTGCTTAGTGAGAAAATCAAATTTGTATTTTGAACACTATCATACACTTCTATGAACTCCTTTTTCCAGGATGACGTTTTTGAGTTTGAAGTACGTACCTTACATATTCAAGTCTAACTGCCTCTCCTTCAGAGTTTGTCATGATACAGTTTTTAGGTTTCGTAGTATGTGAATCTCAATTCATCATAGGTAAGGACATCTGTCTTTGTGAACTTATTGCCCTCTAGTGGCTAGAGCCACCTCAAGAAGAAAAGAGAATGCAGAGAGAGAGCAAGCGAGCCAGGATATGTGTGTGTGTGTGTGTGTGTGTGTGTGTAGAAGAGAAGATGGTGTTAGGGTGACTGGAGAAATGTGTGAAGTAAATAGATGGGAGGAAGGAGAATGCAGTATTTTGGAACATCTGAAAAAGAGTAAATTGGAATTATTTCTGATAATGCTATTGTGGATTGAATTTCAATAATACAAGTAATGGTGTACTCTACTGAAAATATTTAAAAATCTGCCTGCCACTTCAAGGAGAATTCCAAGTAATAAAATTGAGTATAATATGTGTCATCTTCCTTGTGTATATAAATTATTTTTGCTAAAGTGAAAAATAAAAATGGCATGAATTGTTTGCAAAATTACATGAAAAATTTTAAGGTCAACATAAAACCAGCAACACAAATTCTTTTTTTTTTTTTTAAAGCGTTTTTATTTATTTATTTGACAGAGAGAGATCACAAGTAGTCAGAGAGGCAGGCAGCGAGAGAGGAAGGGAAACAGGCTCCCTGCTGAGCAGAGAGCCCGATGCGGGGCTCAATCCCAGGACCCTGAGATCATGACCTGAGCCGAAGGCAGAGGCTTTAACCCTCTGAGCCACCCAGGCGCCCCGCAACACAAATTCTTATTTCTTCTCTGATTATTACTTAGCTTTGGTATTTTTAGTTATAATATTTTAAGGTGATCCTCAAACTAGGTGTATTTGAATTTGATTTTGAATTAGTGAGGTTAACTGAATTATCCAAGGCATCCTAGCCAAGTGCCAGAGCTGGAATTTAACCCAGGACTTAGATTATTACTCTTCTGCTTCCTCCTTGTGTAGATCTTATTTTTCCAACCACGTAGATCAACATATTAAATTTGACCCTGAGGTAGTTTCTCAGGTATTAAAGAATTGTAGTATGTGGTTCCCAACTTTCAGAATCTTAAATATCACTTGAGAGTTTAAATTCACACATATAAAGTAATTAAAATATACTTGAAGATAGTATTTTTCTTTAAAATTCTATCTATCAATTATCTATCTACCTATCTAGCAGCATCTTTCTATCTCACTCTTTTCTACCAGCCTAAATCCTACTCATTCAAGTTTCAGGTCAGATATTATTTCTACATAGAGTCTTCCTTGGTAGCCACCACCTAAGTAAATTTCTTTTTTAAAGATTTTATTTATTTATTTATTTAGTGAGCAGGAGGGGGAGGCAACAGAGGGAGATGGAGAGAAGCTCAAGTCTGCGGAGTCTATGATGAGCGCAGAGCCCAATGTGGGGCTCCATCTCCCGACCCTGAGATCATAACCTGAGCCAAAATCAAAAGTCAGACACTTACCCAACTGAGCCATCCAGAGGCCCCTAAGTAAATTTCTTTCTTTCCTCCCAACTGTGTATGGGCAATTCTTAGCCCTGCAGTTCTTTGGACAGTTTATCAAGTGTTGCCTTGTGCATTTCCAAATACAGTAAAGTTTTAAGTTGCTGTTTAAATTATGTTATCAGGGGTGCCTGTGTGACTCAGTTGTTAAGTGTCTGCCTTCGGCTCAGGTCATAATCCCACGGTCTTGGGATGGAGCTCCACATCGGGCTCCCTGCTCAGCGGGAAGCCTGCTTCTCCCTCTCCTCTCCCTGCGTATGTCCCCTCTCTTGCTGTGTCTCTCTCTGTCAAATAAATAAATAAAATCTTTTAAAAAATTTATAAAAAAATAAATTATGTTACCATTATATATCCTTTCTCATGTTTGTGAACTGCTTTATACAAAGTCGAGTATGAACTGCAAGTATTGGGAAACTCTTGAGGTCGTGTGACACGTTAAACAATTTTCACTTGAAGGCTCAGATTTTATCATTGGCAACAAATATGATGGTGTTCCTTGAAAAGGCAGAGTCACTTGGTTCATTTTTGAGAGAATGTCCATCAGATGTCCATGTCAGAGTAACTACAGTTTTTCTGCCAGTCATTCCTTCAGGTGAAAGTGCTGTTCCTTGAAAGACGAGGTGCAGCTTGGTCAGCTGGCTGTTCAGTCACACAGGTGCTTTTCCTTGAGATAATCCTTGCTCTTCTGTGTGCAAGGCTTGTGCTTTGTGTGTGTTTCTCATTTTATCATAGGGAACGTTAAAAAGATACGCATTCCAGGGTGGACTTTTAATAAAATTAATAATATTTCCTGCTTCAACAAGGCTTAGATTCGTTTGGCGGGAGGTCAGATGGGAGAATAAAAGAAAGAGCTGTCCAAGAGAGAAAAAAGGGAGTTGAGGACACAGCTAAAGTGAGGACTGTGTTGTCAGCAGGGCGATTCTTTGCTCTAGCCTTGCTCTAGCCCTGCTCGGCAGTGGAGTGCACTATTCTGGCCGTGATCTTGGGACTGGGTTTAAATGAATGAGTATCTCGGAACAACAGGGCTACAACGCATTGAAGGATGCTGTTGAGAGACTTGTTCGGCGGTTACCAAGGGGGTATAGCCTGGAAAGAGAGGAGAGGGTATAAGGAATGGAAGACCAGGGAGCTAGACAGTGGTCTTCCTTCTTGCTGCATAGAAGTTACGTGGAAAGCTTTGAAAAACATTGTGGTGACAGAGCCTTCCCCCAGACCAGTTATTTCAGAATCTCAGTGTTTTCAGTGAGGTTAAAGAGCCTATGAAGTGGTAGTGAAGGTATGACGGTATATCCCAGGTATGAGCTGGGAGTAGGTGAGTGAGTGAAATAGTGAAGTTTTCTTTTTTTAGTTTTCTTTTTTAGTTAAATAATTTTCTTACTTTAAGCACTCTGTGATATAAATATTTCAATCTCCATTTTAATGAGTGGATTGGGTAAAATGGATATTTAAAGAATTATGAGAATTTCAAGAATTATGTTTTCCACAACTTGGAAGTGGCAGAACTGAGTTAGGGACTTGTGCTAGTCCATTTCTTGTCTTGACAAAAAAGAAATCTCTTTTGTGTTTATATGTCAACTGTATGGAAGTGAAGGAGTGGCTAGCAAAATAAAAATTTGCAGGCATTTTAATCTCATAATTTTAATTATTTAAAGTACAAACCTAAATTTTTCTGTTGGAAGAAATATGGACAATTTTTTTTTTTTTTTTTTTTGGAGAGAGAGCACGTGTATGCATGAGTTGGCAAGGGGAAAGGGGCAGAGGGAGAGAGAGAACTAGAGAGAGAATCTTAACAGGCTTCACACCCAGCGTGGAGCCCAGTGCAGGGCTCAAGCTCATAACCCTGAGGTCATGACCTGAGCTGAGATCAAAATTGAACGCTTAACTGACTAAGCCACTAAGGCACCCCAATATGGTAAAATTTTTTATGTTCTACTCATTTTTTTGGTGGTGGTGGGGAACAGTATACCTTATGAGATAACCAATAGTTTACAAAGTTGTCACAGTGGAATGAAGATAGGGATGATGGAAAGACCAGTGTAACAGATGGAAGTAAAGAATGCTATTTTTTTTTTTAAGATTTTATTTATTTATTTCACAGAGAGAGACACAGTGAGAGAGGGAGCACAGCAGGGACAGTGGGAGAGGGAGAAGCAGGCTTCCTGCTGAGCGGAGGGCCCTATGTGGGGCTCGATCCCAGGACCCTGGGATCATGACCTGAGCCGAAGGCAGATGCTTAACGACTGAGCCCTCCCCCAGGAGTCCCAAGAATGCTAGTTTTTAAAAGTGAAGGGTATTATATAATTTACTGCATATAGATAGCTATCTGGAAGAGGGGGCTAAGTTAAGATGTGGTGGGTCAGCTTCCCTAGCCTGCCTTTTTACATGCTAATCCTTCTGAAATTCTCTTTGGCCAGTGTCACAAGGTTGTAGCCCTTCTGGCCATGCCTACCCTCTAGATGTATGTAAGAGAAGCAGCCCCAGAACAAGGAAGCTGACTCCTAGACTGAGTTTCCTAGTCATATTCTCAGATACACCATCCTTCTTGTATGGCCAGGCTCCAGGCCTGCTCCAGTCCTATGCTTTGCTTAGACCAGCGAGAATTAGGGTCAAGAAGAAATGGATAATTTAGAATGGGGTTGCTCCTGCCTAAATAGTTATAAATTAGTATTGTGATTTTCATTGACAAGCTTTTTGTTGGACATATAGTTTGAGTGTCATTAGAAAATGAAAATGATTAAATTGGAACTTGGCAGTGAATTGAAAATGGGTCTTTCAAAAGTGTTAAGGCTGAAGTCATTTGTTTTAGTTTATCATTTATTAAAGATTGATACTTTCTTTAATCATTCCTCAGAGAGAGTAAGAGGTATTTGGAATATAGATATTCAAGGAGGAATTTCCTAGTAAAAAGAGCTTTCAAAAACACTTGATTTGTTTGATGGCAAGGGATAAAAAGTTTATAGTTTTTTACAGCTTTCTCTCTTTCTCTTTTTTTAAAGAGAAATTTGTAGTGTGTGCAAACTATATCTTTGCTGTGGTGAGAGTAATAATTATCTGTCTAGTAAACGGCAATCATGAAATAGACATTAAAACATGTAAAGCTTTGTGAACAGGAGAGGGATGAAAATGTGCTTATAAATTTACATACAGCTAATAGATTAAGATAGATTAAGGAGTAATGACAAAAAGATTAAGGAATAATGACAAATTGAAGTAAGTCTGCTCAAAATGTTAAAAGAAACAAGTTTTGTCAAAACCCAATTTATTTTAAAAGGTTAAATATGAAGGTACTGAATTAATTTTGGTCAGTTAAATATAACTAAATATAATATGTAACATATAATATAAAATATAATTTTGAAGTCAGTTAGCCACACACTTTTTTGGAGATATGCCTGTTTCTCAGCCCTATAGGAAATAAAAGTACCAAAAAGAAAAAATCAGGAAATGAGTGAATAGTATCATTTTTCTAAATATCTATCTGTGTCCCTGCCATCAAACCCAGACACATTCTTTCTTAGCACTGAGACCGTACTGATTCTTTTATTTATTTATATATTTTAAAAAGATTTTTATTTTTTATTATTTATTTGTCAGAGGTAGAGAGATAGAGAGAGAAAGAATGAGCAAAAGCAGAGGGAGCGGCAGGCAGAGGGAGAAGCTGGCTCCCTGCTCAGCAAGGAGCCTCATGAGGGACCTGATCCCAGGACTCTAGGATCATGACCTGAGTGGAAGGCAGATGCTTAACTGCTTAATTGCTTAACCTACTGAGCCACAGGGGCGTCCCCACTACTGATTCTTTTGAAAACAGTTTTTGTTCTGTTTTTTTTATTTTACAAGCTTTTGTGTTTGATTACACATTGCCTCGTGTGGTGGAGGGGATAAGGACAGAAGTGTTTGAGTCAGAATAAGGACTGTTTGAGACAGCCAGCACTGTGACGGATTGTTTGGCATCAGCTGAAGGAAAGATAATAAAAATGAGAATTTTACTTCTGAACAATATAATATGAATGTTTATTGCCTTTTAAAAATAAGATTTTGAAATATATTGTATATTTCATGTATATGGGAAGATTTATGTCAAATGTGACTTGAGATGATTGGAGACATGTAAGTGGCAATTTTCTGGAAATTTAAGTTATATACAGCTTGACAATCTCTGTTTAAGAGTAAATTAGGAGTTCCTTTAAACTTAAAAAAATCTCTGTCTGTCTTTGTCTTTATATAACCTCACATCACTTACTTATGAAGAAAAGAACCCTGTAGATATTTTCAACATGGAAAAGGTATTTTTGATGAGTGTTTTTGAAAGTGATGTTATCTTTCTTTCCTGAAGAACTTTTTCCTTAACCTTGCTGTTTTTTCCAACTAGCCTCTTCACCCCCATCCCTTTGGGGGAAACAATGCATTTTAATAAGTGAAATAAATGCTTCAGTACATGCAAAGTAAACACAGGCATTAGAAAAAAAAATCACTCTTTGTACTGCATATTAAAAAAGTAAAACACACAGTAGCTTTCCCCTATCTCAAATCACATGGTGCTGCTCCTTTCACAACCAAATGTATTCCTAATCCAACAAGGCATTATATCCGTGTCTAAGGAGTGAAAACTGAGATATCCATTTTTTATCAAATAAAACTGAATCAATGACCTCCTTCCTGCCCAGTTAATGATAAGATTTGGTTGAGAAATCCTGGAAGACTGGGCTTGAGTAGAGGTGGTAGTGGAGTGATACTATGGTCAACGTAGTTACATGTCTTCCAACTCCCTGTCCCTACTCTGTATGGCTTGGTAGACACCTGGCCTGTCTTAGTGTGTGTGCATGCACTGCCTCTTGGAAGATTCCTCACAGGCATTTAACATGTAGGACAAAAGACAAGTATCTTTAGTTTGTCTGGAGGTGGATGAGGGGATGTGGGGGTATTAATTCACAGAATTAATATTCACTTGTAGGAACATCCTGGATGAAAGCCTCTGTCTACGAGCCTAAGATTACATGGTACTACCTTCTCTGTGGTCTGCCCTATAGACATGCTGGCCCAAATTCCCCATTCACTGGGCCAAGAGCTTGTAGACAAACCTCGCACCTAGCCTCCCCTGCATGGGGCGGGAGGGGGGGTGGCTTCAGCACTTTGCCCTCAGCCCTCGTGTTCGTGGGCCTCATATGGGGCCAGGGACAGCTGTGGCTTAGTGGTGAAGCCCAGATCATCTTTTTCTCTTGGTTTTCATAAATAAATTTTGGCTTGAATGACATCTTCTCTGATTATAAGGCCCACTTCCTTACTTTTTATTTAATCTTTTTACCCCCATAATAGATTCTTAGGGCTGTCGTAACAAATTACCACAAATTTGGTAGCTTTAAGCAACAGAAATTTATACTCTCACAGTTCTGGAGGCCAGAAGTCTGAAATCAAGGTGTTGACAGGATTGCAGTCCCTCCTGAGGCTCTAATGGAGACTCCATTCTCTGCCTCTTCAGCTTTTGGTGGCTGCTGGCAATCCTTGACATTCCTTGCATTGTAGCTGCATTATTCCATCTTGGTCTACATCTTCACATTACCTTCTCCTCAAATTTTCCTCTGCCTTTCTCTTAAAAGGACACTTGTCATTGGTTTTAGGGACCACATGGATAATCCAGGGTGATATCCTCCTTTCAAGATCCTTGACTTAATTATATCTGCAAAGACCCTTCTTTTCCTCAAATGAGGTCACATTCAGAAGTTCTGGGGATTAGGATATGGCTACATCTTTTGGGGGGCTACCTTTGAGCCATTATACCTTCCGTAATCTATTTTGTCCTTCTAAATTGAGGGCATGTGATGTGATGAGCACTAGATGTTATACACAACTGATGAATCATAGAGCCCTATATCTGAAACTAATGATGTACTATATATTGGCTAATTGAGTTTAAATAAAAAAATAAATTATCTACAGTTTAAGATTAATAGTGACTAATATTAGGACATATTTCTGCCTTTATGTCCTCATTTTTTAATTGTGGTAAGATGTGCAGAACATAAAATTGTCATTTAAACCATTTTTAAGTAAACAGTGAAGTGGCATTCACTCACATTGTTGTGCAACCATCACACTGTCTGTTTGCAGAAATTTTTATCATCCCAAACTGAAACTGTGCCCATTAAACAATAATTCTTTGTTATCTCCTCCCCACATTTTGTCACCATCATTCTACTTTTAGTCTCTATGAGTTTTGACTGTTCTAAGCACCTCCTATAGGTGGAATCATACAATATTTGTCCTTTTATGTCTGACTTCTTTCACTTGGCATAATGTTTTAGAGGTTCATTCATGTTGTACCATATGTCAGAATTTCTTTTCTTTTTAAAGCTGAATAATATCCTATTATACGGGTATACCTCACTTTGTTTATCTGCTCATCCATTGACTGACACTTGGGTTGTTTCCCCATTTTGGTTACTATGTATATTGCTATTGTGAACATGGATATACACTTATTTTTCCAAGACTCTGCTTTTTTTTTTTTTTTTTTAAGATTTAATTTCTTTATTCGAGAGAGAGAGAGAGGTCAGGGGGAAGAGCAGAGGGACAGGTATAAGCAGACTCCACGCTGAGCTTGGAGCCTGATATGGGACTTGATCTCAGGACCCTGAGATCATGACCTGAGCCGAAACCAAGAGTTGGGCACTTAACTGACTGAGCCACTGAGGTGCCCTGAGACTCTGCTTTTAATTCTAATGGGTGTATACCTAGAACTGGGATTGCTGGATCATATTGTTTATATACAGTTTTGGGGGGAACCTCCATACTGTTTTTTCACAGTATCTGTACCATACCATTTTACATTCCGACCAGCCACATACATGGTTCCAGAGTCTCCACATTCTTTCCAACACTTATTTTCTGTCTTTTGGTAGTAGTCATCCTGATAGGTGTGAGCGGTTACCTCATTATAGTTTTGATTTGCATTTCCTAAACAACCAGTGACTTTGAGCATCTCTCCATTGGTATGTCTTTGAAGAATTGTCTATTAATTGGGTTGGTTTTTTTGTTGTTGTTGTTTCTTTTCTCATTTTTATTGACTTTTCTCTAGTATTAATCTGCTTTTTTTCTATTTGCTGAGATCTCCTGGTCCTTTGATTTTATACTGCCTCTGTTTATTATACTTCCAGCTGTCCCCCATCATTCTTGGCACCCCAAGCCCAATACTCTAAGTCCCTTTGTAGTTCCTCCTTTATAATTAGTCCATTGGGAGGTCTTTGAGTCAAAATGTTTTTCACTTCCTGTTTATATGCCAGTGACTTACTAGTCTACAAGTAGAGGATTGTTTATTTGTATTTAATTATATATTACTTTGCTTTATGCAGTAGGTATGTTCTGAAGAAGTTGTGTAAATATTTAATAGGTGCCAATCAGCATTTAAAATTCTCTGGGTTTTTTTTTTTTTTAATGACTCCTTTAGTAATGAGAGAACACTTTTCAAATTTATCTGCCTTATAATTGCGTATATTTTTTATGATGGGACATACCCATTTTAGCAGTAATACAAAATTTAATTGTTAATATTAAGGTATTTTTGATTTGGTATTAATGTTAAAATATAAGAGGTGCTCGTTCTAATGTGGAGACAGGGAATTCAACTTTTGGACCAGCTGGAGAGTATATCTGCTATACTACATTGCTTATTTTGTGTCAGAGAAACTAAATATCATCTAAGTAGGGGTGTTTGATTTTTGAAGAAAAGTACCCTGGGATTTTCTTCCTGTAGTCTTTTATTTCTGTTCCCCTTTCCTCTTTTTCTTTCTAGAGATATTTAGTGCACATTTATCATTTACTGGTTGGACTTTGAGGATGTAGTGGTAAACAGCACAGGCATGTTTCTTATTCTCTTGGAACTTCTGGTCCAGTGGAACTAGCATTCTTTGTTAGAATTATTTAGCTTTCTGGGGTGTGAGGAGAGGGGGAAGTAGATAAATATATTCAGTTTAGAGTTTAAGACCATACTCTGTAATAACTTTATTCCCTTACATATATGGATATTACAAATTATATAGGATCGTGTAACTATAAGAGTTTTATTGTCATTATATACATTGCTTGCTTTTCTCCTTAGAACTCATCCTCATCTTCCTGTTTTTCTCACTGTTGCCTTTACTTCCTTTGACTGTTCTTTGTCCCTGACAGTACATGTACTCCAGTGCTCACACAGCCCCCTCCCCGCTTCAGCTTTGCTTTTCCCTGCTTTTCTTTCTTTTCACATTACCTTTCTTCCTCCCTATCTGTTCCCTACATTTTTCAGAAATAGCCAAGGATCTGGAGGAGTGGGGCAAATTGGATCATTGGAGAATTTCAGTCCTACTTCCAGGACATATGGTTTTTCACTCTATTTGAAAGTTCGAGTTCTTCTGCCCTCTGGTTGTATCCATGTGGGAGTACCAGGCATTCCAGCCCCTAAATTGGGGATTAAGGTTTATTACAGTGACACTTTCAACATATTTCTGTCCAGTCAGTTATTATTCTTGAAGAGATGAACAAGCAAGGAGAACAGAATAAACAGATCTCAGCTTTTCTTGGTTAGGCCTGCTGGGATCATCCCTGAGGGCCTCCCAGGGAAGACAGATTCCCACTGTTAATCGAAATTTAAATCTTGCTGTTGGTGTTGTGTTGCCCAGTGCTCTGTAAACACGGAGGGTTCAAAGGGCTCGGTAACTGTTGAGGAAGTTTTCCTACTGACATACAAATTACCTGAATATGAATTGTAGTTTTGGGGACATGTTTACATTAAGCATTGCTTAGAGAAGGAATCATGGAGAAAGAATTATACTAGAAAGAATTATGTGAGAATCCATCTTTTTAAGATTTTTTAAAATTATTTTTATTAACATATAATGTATTATTTGCCACAGGGGTACAGGTCTGGTAATCATCAGGCTTACACAATTCACAGCACTCACCATAGCACATACCCTCCAGTGTCCATAACCCAACCACCCTCTCCCTACCCCCCCAACCCCCCAGCAACACTCAGTTTGTTTTGTGAGATTAAGAGTCTCTTATGGTTTGTCTCCTTCCTGGTCCCATCTTGTTTCATTTTTTCCTTCCCTACCCACCACAACCCCCTACCCTGCCTTTCAAATTTAAGATTTTAATATATGATACTGACAAAGGCAGTATTTCTCTGTATTTGTATAGGAGTGTTTACAGTATACAATTTAAATTGATATATTAATAATTAAAAGATGGCATTTACATTTGACACTTTTCTTTGACTGTGATCCATAGGATAAAGTGTTTTTTGCATTGTGACCCGTTTTGCACATGCATAGGTAAGTACTGGTTTATATAAGGTTTGTTTCAGTTGTATGGGTCTTCTCTTCTACTTCTACCTTTCATTAAAAAAAAGAATAGGTAGTCCAAATCCATTACATTGGTTTTATGACTCAGAATTGGATTGTAACTTGTATGTATAGAGCAAAAATCACTGTAGCAGGTTTTGGATGTCATATGCTTCCATTGTTGCCACGTAGTAGTGGGTGTGACCTTGTGTTGGAGACTTGTGAATCCTGATGAGTTTTGTTATCTATGATTAGTAGAAATGGACTCTCATCTGTCCACTTCACATTTATTGTGAAGATCAGATAAGATAATGTAAATGAGCAATACGTGTAAAATAGTAAATACTATAGAAATATTAGGTAGCATTATTAAATTAACTTTGAAGTCTCATATTGAGACTCTAAGCTCAAATTCTTACAGGAGGTGCTATATAATAATATTTACCATTGTCACTTAAGGAGCTTTGGCTGTGGAAAGGCTCAGACAATCCTGCCTTTATTTTAGGGAATCTAGTAGGGTTGGAGTTATTGGGGGTCTTACACAGTACCCAGAGGAGTTTATTACCAGCCAGGGTAGGTTCCAGAAAGCTTTTAAGCCCCTGCCGAGAAGACCTTTGCAGCCTCTACTGGAAACCATGTAAATGTAAGGAGCCCATGAAAGCAGGGTACATGTGCATCCTCCTTTCTACCCTCTAGGTAGACTGATGTTTTCCCCTTCATTTTCACTATATACTAGCTCAGTCATGGAAACCATGATTTGTAAGAGCATAGAATGAGCTGCTTTTCTAGGGCAGGGAATTCATACCATCAGTGGACCCCCTGAAATTGCACTTAAATATTGATGTTTGTTCAGATGTGTGTTTTTCTGCTGCAAGTTCATAATTTTTAAGTGACCCAAAAAGATTTAGAACTGTGGGTCTCAGTAGTAGTATCAGTGCCTCTCAAGAGAGTTTGTTATATTGTATATTTAGGATATGATTTTGTTTACTATTCATCACAGCATATCACTGTTCTGTATTTTAATCTGGAACCAGTAAACAGATCTGTATATGATTCCTCTCCCCACCATACTCTTTTATTACTAGAAAGGTTTGTTTTAGGTATGTCTAGTTACTGTCCAAATTTCCTCATCACTGACTAAAAAAAATTTTCATTTCTCTGAATTCTCATCACCTTTTCAATGACCGTCTTGTGGTACTTTTAACTTACTATGTATTATCATAGCTGTTATGTAATTGTCTTATTCCCCCTACCAGATGTCAGGTTTTTTTGTTTTGTTTTGTTTTTGTTTTTGTTTTTTTAAATTTTTATTTGACAGAGAGAAGGATCACAAGTAGGCAGAGAGGCAGGCAGAGAGAGAGGGGGAAGCAGGCTCCCCGCTGAGCAGAGAGCCCGATGTGGGGCTCGATCCCAGGACCCTGGAATCATGACCTGAGCCGAAGGCAGAGGCTTTAACCCACTGAGCCACCCAGGTGCCCCCAGATGTCAGTTTTAAATGCGAGTGTGTTTCATCTTTGTGTGTCTAATTGAACCTAGCGGAATGACTTACACATGAGAGCATCCAATAAATATTTTTGTTGAATATGTGTTCAGTTCCATTTCCTATCTTAAAGGTACTTCTGTGGTGTAAATACTGAAATCTGGCAGGCTCAGATTCTACTTTCTTACAATAATAAATGTACTTATAACTTAGAATCTCAGACTCAGTGAAATAAATTAAAAAATGAAACTAAGTAAATGCTAATCAAATACAACTTGAAAGACTTATCATTACTTATAGCTTGCCTTAGTAAAAGCACAGTTTATTTATTTAAAATTTAAATTTTAAATTGTAATTTTTTTGGTACTTTAGATCCTGTTTCTTTGTTGAAGGAGATCAGAAGGACTTAACTGAGCACCCTTAGCATTGGCCTCTGGACAGTAGTTTTGGTTTGCTAATGGGAACGTAATTGCCAAGCCTTATTGAAGACTTATGTCTTAAAAGCAGTCATATAGATACACTGTTCTAGTCATAGTAAGTTTTGTTTTGTTTTGAAACCAGTCAGAGAAACCATTTAGGCTAGAGACCTGAGCTAGCATTAATTTTAGAAGACATAAATATGTAGGGGTGTGTGTGTGGGGGGGGGAGGTTGGGAGATATCTGAAGGCAGGGATTGACTCTGTAATTCAAGTGTATAATACTTTAAAAGTTCATATTTTTGGAGAAAATGCTATCTATAGCAAATTTGACTTTCAGAATTATGACTGGACAGACATTTTTAGAAAATGAAGATAACATGTTAATGTTAACTTAACAATTATAGTTAAGCTATAATTGATTTAAAATATATATTTTTTAGTTAAATTCCTGCAGAATAGAATTCTTCAGCTGTCCTAGAGGATTGATTGCAGATTAGATTTTTATGCTAACTCATACTAACTTTGTTTTCTTTATAACTTTTACATAAATAGAATCATCTTCATTACATCTGGGATCATTTATATAGCAGAACTACATGTAGTTGTGCTATATATTGAAAGGTAAAGGATAAATGATCAGAGATGACTTTATAAGCATCGTAGTAAAGTGACTTACAAACTGAAGGTCACCATCTTAATTGGAAGGTTTGTGAATCTCTTAAATTCTGGGATCAAATGAGTGATATCAAAGAAAGAAGCAATTTAACATAACAATTGTGGCTTACACTGAACATATGTTCCTGTTAATAGGTTGCATTATGGTCTTTAAGGACTTGTATGTAGTTAGTACATTTTGGTTCATTTGATACCCACAGTTTTTCTTAATTTTTATTAGTGAGTTGTTACAGTGGTTAACAAGAAATACACAGATTTAAGTTGCAATAGTTTTCCCAGGGTTATATGATCTAACTTCACAAGCTTCCTGGACATATGTAGATGCTTTTCTATTTTGCTTTAGTTATGACATACAATTGATATAGGCAAGCATGAAAGCTTGGGCAAATTTTCATTGCTTTTTCTGGATCTTGCTCAGGTTCTGTGGTATTTATGTAAAGCACAATTTTGTTACTTGGGAATGCATGTTGAAATTATCATGTGCACTATTTTGCTGTAGGCCCGTTGGCACTGCCACAAAGGTAATACACTGCCAGTAGGCCATTTCCTTGTCGGCTGCATTTACAATTTAATAGAAATATTACATGACTTTTTAAACAAGTGTTTTGGCAGGGAGGAAATGGCAGATTCCATACAAACAAGCATAGCTTCCTTTCCTTAACCACACTCCAGCTACTCAAGAAATTGTACTCGGTTTCACGTGTGGGGGTTTGGGGGTAGAATGGGAAGTCAGGTTGAAACTGGAATGACATTGATATTTACTATAAAATAGTTATGTATTTTTAACTGCTGGATTTTATTACTATGTAGTTTCAGTGAGTGGCAACCAATATATTTCTGAATTAGAGCTGAGGTTATTTTTATGTAGTTCACCTGGCTGGGAATGTCTGGTTTTGATTGGTTGAAAAGATCAGGACCACCAGATAGGCTCTAAGATGTTAGTATTGCTTTTTATAGGTTTTTATTGGTGTGGTTTTGCTGTGTAAATTGGGCCTTTATGACATTTGCATAAACACTACTTCTTTCATATCAACTGTGGTTGTGTCCTAAAGATGAATCAGTTTGGGGGTTAGAGAATATTGAAAGAAGATTTGGGAGACTTCTTAGTGCTGATATAAAACAATGAATTCCCCGCATATCTTTTGGTCCATTTATTGTAGTTCTCTGTTACGTGTTTCAAACTTGAAAGGTCACATTTACAATTTTTTAGACTTGCTATTCCATCCTTTTTTTTTTTTTTTTAACATACCACTCCACTCTTATTTTATTTACTTTTTTGGGTTTTTAATCACTTATAGTTTTGGATAAAATGCTGATCTCTTTAATTCTAAAATATTTTATACTTTTGGAAACTGTCTATATCAAAACAAATTAATTTAAAAATTTATACTTTTCAGCCTTTATTGTGGCTACCTTCTATATTTTGTGTAGATCCCAGCTCTTTTTCTGTAGGGAAAGAACAGTTTATAGTTAGGCCTTTCCCCTTTTCTTATTGCTTCTGACTTCTTAGCCAGCCTACCTGGCAGCTGTAGTAAGTTACGCTGCTGTGGTGTGGTAGAGACTGGCATTGGGTGTGTTCTTATAGCCATCACAGCATTGGCTTTTGCTATTTTCCATGTTTCAGTTTGTTGGTAATGGACATATGGACATCATATGTTCCACAGAGTACTGTACGAAGCCAATTTGAACTGTTTCCATTTGCCTCAAGTCCAATCATGATATTTATTTTTCCATGGCACTTACCCAGATTATCCATACCTCCTGCTTAGCTTGTGTCACTGCCACCACTGTATTTCTTCTGATTGCCTCCATTTTTTCACAGTATCTAATTGCCTAGCCCCTCTTAGCTTTCTTTGCACAGCATTGATTGATGTTTATAGAATACCCAAGATCTTTTAGATAATAGATACTCAGGTGCATAGTAGTACAATATTCAGCTTGTTTTTTGTTTAAACATAAGGAAAGTTTTATATGCAGCCTCATTGACGAGAATTGAATATTCTAGTGGAAAATTTAGAAGAGTAACAGTATGGTTTCAGACAATATTGCTTACTTTTTTTTTGTATCAACAGTAACAGCAATGTGATCTCCCCAGGTCCCTTTAATATATTAATTCAGGCCATAATTCTATTCCTAAATTTTGAAGGGAAGATCCTAGATGCTTCCTTTTAGGCTTGAGAAAATACAACTATGTTATTGTTTACCGTAGTGGCTCTGCAGCTCTCTAGCCCTCTGTAAAGTCATTTTAGGTGTTGATTTTCAGAGTATGAATAAATGAGTTGCTGTCATTCATGACATTTGGCACACCATTGCTGCGACTGGGAAGCTTAGCTTTTTACGGGAGTGCATTTGTTTATTCATTCAGATATTTATTGAACACCTGCCATGTACTGGTGACTGTTCTAGGTGTTGAGGACGTAGCAATAAGAAAAAGATGAAAATTTTTCTTTATTGAACTTGTATTCTAATGAGGGAGAGAGATAATAAAGAAGAGAAACACAGCATGTGTTATGTTAGATAGCAAGAAGTCCTACAGTAGAAAAAATAAAGCAGGGAAGTGAGAGAGGAAATCTCAAGCGTGGTTGATGTGTTAGGTTTCATCATTGAGAAGATGACATTTGAATACAAACATGAAGTAAATGATGATATCTGGATGCAGAATATACCAGGTAGAGGCAACTAACTGCAAAGTTAGTGGTACGTAAGTGGGAGTGTCCCAGGCAACTCACAGCACAGATTAGATACTTTAAGATTCCAGTAAATACTTAGGCTTTCTTTTGAATGAGATAAGAAATCACTGAGGATTTCTGTGTACAGGAGGGACATAAGGATACCCTGAAGAGTTATGAGGGTGGAATCACATAAACTAGTTTAGTCGGCTTGTATAAACCAACCAAGAGGTGGTGGTGGCTAGGAAGAGGATGGTAGAAGGAGTGAAGATAGTAGGAAGTCGCTGGTTTCTGGTATATTTTGAAAGTGGATGAAGAAGATTTGTTGATAGATCAAGTACATGAGAACATTGGCAATGCTAAAAAGCCACTCTATACAGCTTTTGAAAATGGCTCTTTTCCACTCTGTCAAAAATGGCAGAAAAATGGATGGAATAGAGAGTTTATTATTCCAGGAAGCCAAGCTACAGCTGTAATGCACACGTCTGTAGTAGGAAGGAAAGAAGAAAGAAGAAAGTAAAAACACTTACACTTGTTACACATACAGGTTTACAGTTAACATTTTTATAGATGGTATTTGTGTTGGCTTTGCATATATATATATGCCCATGAGAACATACTGTTTTTTAACTGAAATTGAAATAATGAGATCGTGTTGTTTTGTTATTTTCATTTTCCATTGAGTGCTGTGTTTTTTGTTTTTTGTTTTTTTTAAAGAATTTATTTATTTATTTGGCAGAGAGAGATCACAAGTAGACAGAGAGAGAGAGAGGAGGAAGCAGGCTCCCTGCCGAGCAGAGAGCCCGATGCGGGGCTTGATCCCAGGACCCTGAGATCATGACCTGAGCCAAAGGCAGAGGCTTAACCCACTGAGCCACCCAGGTGCCCCTGAGTGCTGTGTTTTTATAACTTCCCCATATCCCTAAGTTTTTTGAACCTTAAAATATTTTAAAAATTACTTAAATACTTTCTATACATTCTGCTTTTGTGATAAGGCTTCAAAATGAGTGGTTTCTTTTCTTTTCTTTTTTTTTTTTTAAAGATTTTATCCATTTGTTTGACAGAGATCACAAACAGGCAGAGAGGCAGGCAGAGAGAGAGAGGAGGAAGCAGGTTCCCTGCTAAGCAGAGAGCCCGATGTGGGGCTCGATCCCAGGACCCTGAGATCATGACCTGAGCAGAAGGCAGAGGCTTAACCCACTGAGCCACCCAGGTGCCCCAAGTGGTTTCTTTTTTTTAAGGCAAAAGGGAACAACTTAGGTCAAGAAGCCATCGTCAGTCAATAATCCTGAAGTGGGTAGAAATGTCCTTGGTTTAAATTTTTCATACTAATATTATTATCATTAATTAACATATATTACACTTTTAAAGAATGTATTATGGCAACTTTTAAATTGAAGTGTATGTGTCAGTTCTCCGTGGATTTTGTTTTTCTGGTTTTTTTTCCTATAAGTATGATTTCTATATAGAATTTTTTAAACCTCTTTTAGAGGAAATTATTTTTGAGCTTAAGAAGCTGATATTTATATTGCAATTTATAATACTGTCTTTAACTTTGTATCAGTAAGCAGTCTTAACCAGCTGGATGATTGCATCAAGCCTAAATAATTAACCATATCAGAAAACATGCAATTAATAACGAACAGATTGTTAGATACTTCCTGCTAGCAGTACAATCATTTAAAAAAGAAAACATTCTAAATGTTTTTTTCATTTAAAATGTATTTTACCTGCCAAAAAATACAAATGTGGTTTTCTTAACCTTGAACACTGATCCATGCATGTGCAGTAGGGAAGCATTACTCTTATTGCCAGCTAATTAGTTATTGAGGTAAGTGGAATTATTCTCCAACTACCTGACTCCTTCTGGTATCTCTTATGTTTTTGGTGTTCTGCATTTATAAAATATTCTGCAAAGTTTTGAGCAGAAAAGTTTTGAAAAGTTCTGAGGAGAGAGGGTAAAAAAGTACCCCTACTTGGGGATTTGGGGGAGGAGGGTAAAAGAGAAGCCAGGGAATAGGAGAAGAATTAGGAGTTTATGGTATCTCAGGTAAGGGACAAAGTTTCAAGAAGGTGGTGATTGATGACTTTTTACAAATTCTTGTCTTTTTTTTTTTTTGCCAGTATGTTGGGTAGCATGAAGAGGTTATTAGATTGGAGGTCATGGTTAACTTTCACAATGTGGCTCAGTGGAGTGGCGGGGCAGAAGCCAGTTTCTAAGAGATCACAGAATGGATGGGGAGAACAGAAGTGGAAGCAGCACCAGTAGAAGATTCTCTTTGAGGTATTTGGGAGTGAAGGGGGAAGAGAGAATTTAGAGAAGATGTTTGAAGGTGTCAGGGTTGTAGAAGGTTTTAATAGGATGAAGGGGCTTAATCTGACTTCAGAATGAGATGGAGGATCCAGGGAGAGCATTAAAGATGTAAGGAGTGGGGCCAAGGTTGATAAACAGTGAAATAAGGCCCTTGTGAAGATAGAAGGGGATGTGATTGAGGCTATGAAAGCAGCCGTTAGCCATGGGGAAAATGGATTGAAAGTATATTCTGTTTAAAAGCTTGACTATCGGGACGCCTGGGTGGCTCAGTTGGTTAAGTGGCTGCCTTTGGCTCAGGTCATGATCCCAGCGTCCTGGGATCGAGTCCCGCATCGGGCTCCTTGCTCAGCAGGGAGCCTGCTTCTCCCTCTGCCTCTACCTGCCACTCTGCCTGCCTGTGCTCGTTTGCGCTCTCTCTCTCTCTCTCTCTGACAAATAAATAAATAAAATCTTTAAAAAAAAATAAAAGCTTGACCATCAAGTGCTATATTTTTAATAGTTCATCACTTATTGCTGCAGGAGCAATATAAACATTTTGTAAGGTTGCCAGACTTGGGCAAGGCCAGTAGGCTGAAGGGCAGTAATATTTCTGCTAAGCATGCTTGGTTTAGGAGTGCTGGTTAGCTGTCATAATGGTTTAATTGCTTACAGAATATTCAGAAACCTCTTAGCAGGTATATTCTGACCTGCTGTGAAAGTCGTTCAGAGTGAAACCAATTTCTGAAGGACATCTCCTAACTTTTTTTTTTTTTAAGATTTTATTTATTTATTTGACAGACACAGATCACAAATAGGCAGAGAGACAAGGCAGAGAGAGAGGAGGAAGCAGGCTCCCCGCAGAGCAGAGAGCCTGACGTGGGGCTCGATCCCAGAACCCTGGGATCATGACCTGAGCTGAAGGCAGAGGCTTTAACCCACTGAGCCACTCAGGCGCCCCACATCTCCCAACTTTTTAAAAAAACAATTATTGGAGAATATACAGAACATAAAATTTACCATTTTAAGCATTTGTAAGTGTACAGTTCAATGACATATATATTCACCTTGTTGTACAACCATTACCACCATCCATTTCCAGAACTTTATTTTAAAGTTTGTTTCCTTTTTTATATCGTAAAATACATGTAACATAAAATTCATCATTTTAACCATTAAAATAATTTTTATTTAAGTAGGCTCCACACCCAGCGTGGAGCCCACTGTGGGCTTGAACTTACAACCATGAGATTAAGACATGCACTGAGATCAAGAGTTGGATGCTTAACCGACTGAACCACTCAGGCGCCGCTCATTTTAACCATTTTTATTTATTTTATTTTATTTTAAAAAATATTTTATTTATTTATTTGACACACAGAGAGAGAGAGAGAGAGCGCGCATGAGCAGGGGGGAACGGCAGGCAGAGGGAAAAGCAGTCTCTCCACTGAGCAGGGAGCCGATGTAGGGCTTGATCCCAGGATCCTGGGATCATGACCCAAGCTGAAGGCAGCCATTCAACTGACTGAGCCTCCTAGGCACCCCATTTTAACCATTTTTAAATGGCTTTAAATACGTTCACTTTATTTTGCAGCCATCACCACTGTTCACCTCTAGAACTTTTCATCATGCCAAACTGAAGCACTGTACCCATTAAACTGTAACTCCATATAACTTTCACCAGCCCTAAGTAACCACTATTTTGCTTTCTCTTTCTATAGGAATTTGACTATTCTAAACACCTCATATAAGTGGAATGATACAATATTGCCTATTTGCATCTGGCTTCTTTCACTTAATAGAATGTCTTCTTCAAAGTTGATCCACGTTGTAGCACTTGTCCAGATTTTGTTCTTTTTTAAGGCTGAATAATATTTCATTGTATGTGTATACACATTTTGTTTATCTGTTCATCTGTTTATGAACACTTGGTGTGTTTCCCTCCTTTGGCTATTGTAAATAACGGTGCTATAAACCAAGAACATGGGTGTACAAATACCTGTTTGACTTTCTGCTTTTAATACTTCCAGATATATACCTAGAAGTGCAATTTCTAGATCATACGGAAATTAATTCTATATTTAACTTTTTAATATTGTTTTCCACAACTAACCCAATTCTTCTGGTATTAGACATACAGATTGGAAGGCATGCAGAATGTATAATTTTTTATTCAAATTTCACAGAACTCTATGTTTAGGATAAATCATATTTAAATAATTCCAGGAAGTTAGCTGACTTACTTTCTTAAAGATAACATTAAAAAAAATAATAATCTTTATAGTCATAAAGTTCTTTCTCATAGCACATGTGGTGTAATGCTGTTAACAATGTTGATGTGTGATGAAGAATGTAGAATGCTTTATTTCCCACAAACCTTGTTCATTTGAACTATTTTTATTCATAAAGCACTTAATATGTATTTTTCATCATTTGTTAAACTTTGGCTATTTAAAAAAAGCTTGACCTAAACTCTTGCTTTTGAACCGGTAAAGGTCACATGTGTGATGTCCCAATTCTTTGACCAACCTCAATGTATAATAATTGAAAGTTTATTCCAGTAACTTAATTTCATATTAAAATTATTTATGGCAGCTTTCTTTTGTGTTTATAAATGTATTTTTGAAATACAGTTATCATTCTCAACAGAAACCTTTTGTAACACATTGAATGGAAATTTGTAAGATAAACATTAGGCATGACAAAGAAAACAAAAAGACAGCCTTCTAACAGTAAAGAAAATATGTGAGGCAAAGAAGTGGAAAATATGAACTGTTCTCTTGCTTTTGGAATATTTCATGGTTTTTCTTTAGAGATAGAGTAGAAAGTGCCTCGTAGTTTCTCCTAGTAGCTTTTTATTTGAAATGAAAAGTTTTCAGACTTGATGTCTTGCTGCTGTTATAATTGATAGTTTGGGAGCTGACTCTAATCTCATTTATTGACATAGTCTCCCTAAACTAGCATAGATCCTTCAAATTTGGAACATAGAATGCTTTTTTTCTCTACCCATATCTTTTTTTTTTTTTGGCCTTTAAATAAGAACATGAATTAGTGATCTCGATAGCTACAAACTACAGCCTTATGATTTAATGTCCTTTTTAAATTTGCTTTCCCTGGGCTGATCTAGTTTTTAATTCCTATTTTGTCTTCCATTATGAAGAATTTTTCTGATTTATTGAAAATAAATTGAAAAAAAAAAGAATTAAATTAAAATAAAATAAATTGAAAATTCCATTGAGTTTGTAAATATATGTGTGAGTCCTTCAGTGGCATTTTACATATAATATTATTTTAACATCTTGGTTATAACAATATATTTATAATTTGTGGGCTAAAATTTACAGTATGTTTTTTCAGTTGTCATTTTATGTGTATTTTCTTATTAATTTAGCTCCTTTTTTCCTAGATAGTTAAACATATAAGTACTGTATGTCAAAAATTACACTCACAACTTGGATAACATGGAATAGTAAATATCCACAGTAATATTTTAGTTTCCTTTTTTGTATATGTATTTTCTGTGTGAGTATATTTTTTGGCAGAAATGAGTTCCTGATAGATGAATTATATAATTTCATGCTAAAATTAAATGAAATAAAATTGTTAAAGTGAATACTTAAAAATAAACATAAAACTCTAAGCCAATATATATAATTTGAATTTTTGGAATATAGCATAGTATCCTATGTATTTACTAGTTTTTGTGGCATGGATAATAATTATTATAGCTGCCATTTGTTGAACTTCTCTATGCCTATCAGTTTTAAAGGTATCAATAAATAGTTTATTAGGGCACCTGGGTGGCTCAGTCATTAAGCATCTGCCTTTAGCTCAGGTCATGATCCCCGGGTCCTACGATCGAACCCCACGTCGGGCACCCTGCTCAGTGGGGAGCCTGCTTCTTCCTCTCCCACTGCTGCTCCCACTGCTTGTACTCTCTCTCTGTCAAATAAATAAAATCTTTGGGAGAAAAAATTTATTAATTCTTTATTTTTAAATACAAATTTATTGAGATGAAATTTATGTAACATAAGATTAACCATTCTAAGTCGAATGGGTCAGTGGTGTTTAGTATGTTCACAGTGTTGTGCAACTACCACCTCTGTGTACTCTAAAATATTTTCATCCCTCCAAAACAGAACTCAGTACTCATTAAACATTTTGTCCTCATACACTCCTTCCTCCAGAACTTGGCAGCCGCCAGTCTGCATTCTGTCTCTGTGGTCTTACTTACTTGTGGACATTTCATGTGAACAGAATCATGCAATATATGTAGTCTTTTGTGATAGGCTTCTTTCACTTAGCATATGTTTTCAAGGTTCATCCGTGTTGTAACATGTTAGTACTTTGTCTTTATGGTTGTGTTCTAGATTTTTTTTGGATGCATTCATGTTTAATCCCCACAACGATCCTATGAAGTAAGTGTTATGGTTATCTACAGCTTCTAGATGGTAACAGTAAGGCATAGAAAGATTGAATAGTAATTGGAAGAACTAGGATTAGAATCCAGGGAGTGGACTCTAGGTCCTTAACCTAGATGTTAGATAATACTGCATTCATCCTTGCATGAAGTAGATCCTAAGTATTTACAGAACTAAATTGAAAAGAGAATTCTGTGACAATTGGAAAAATTTAAGTGGTATAACTGAATGTGTGGGCCTTGAGAAAGTTTAGAAGCCATACATGAAATTTAGACTTTAATTATGGATATTTTCTTCTTGATACTTTGGTATTTTGGGAGCTAAATAATACCCAAAGTCAATAATGTACTGTGGCTTTTTGTTTGTTTTTTGTTTTGTTTTGTTTTCAAGAAATACAACAAAGTGTGGTAGTTGCCTCTTGGAGCTCTGAAGCATTTTACAATTATATGGCTTCTTTTTATGTAAAATTTAAGCCTGCGTCAAAAGTTCTCCAAAAATGTCATCCCTCGCCCCCTGCCCCCAACAGTAATAGTTTGGTGATCAGAATGTGCCAGAATTTGGCAGTTTCCTGGAATTCTGATCACTATCCTTGTTACCACCTAGCTTTCCACTTCTTTATTTGAGAAAAATTAAATCATCTTAAATAACCTTTTACTCTTGAATTATATAGTTTGGCTAGTAGAGAAAGCATTCTTTTGATTTACTGAAGTAATTGCTTGAAACCTTTGGAGAAATAAGGATTTCTTTTATAGGTCTTTACTCTTAGCTGAACTTTGAGTACAAGAAAACAAAACACAACTCAAACCTTTTTCTTTTCTAAATCTGCTAGAGCCTGTGGAAGAGATGGTGACATTGTCTAAGTAATTAGCTTTTCTTTCCTCCAGATGAATTTAGGCAATTGTTCTAGGTACAAAGTCTCCATGTAAAGAGCCCTTCTATTCTTAGAGACCATCTTCTAATTTCTGAGGTAATGTTTCTGAAAGTCAGTTGACAGAAATGTTTTAAGACATGCTTCCCATTCCAGAGAACTTTATTATACATTTTCTAATTTCATTTACCTTCTTGATAATACATTTTATCATTTTGTACATATTCTTTAATATTGACTGATTTTTTCACATATTTATTTAAACACAGTGTTGACTGGCTTAGATTTATTAAGCTTCTAACTGAGGCTAAGACTTTGACATTAAAGCTAATGATTCGTATTTGCATTTAGATTGTTACTTCTTGTCACAAGTCAGTACTTTTTATTTTTCTTTTTTCATTTATTTTTTATACATTTCAGTAAGTACTAATTTTCAAATATTTGTCAACATGAAACCCTTGTAAAGGGTTGAGACGTTATTTGTAAGTACAGTTATCTATTAGAGATATAGATGGAAGGACTTAATGGTTGAAGGATGCTGGGATCTAGAGCCTTCTCTGAGCATCTGTTTCGCCAGTGACTTATTTCTTCTCTCAGGTGAAAAGCATCCTGAATCTTTTCTGTCTTCAGATGTCTTTGAAGGGCTAAGCCATAAAAAGAACAGTGTATGAGGAAGGAGATAAGTGAAGGAAAGGAAGGAGTGGGAGATTTATTTGACTCGTGTGTTATAGGGAGTGTGAAAGTTCAGTTGTGCAGACATGTTCCTTGATTCTGTTGTAGGCTCTATTCTCCCTTACTTACTCATAGATTTTTGGGGTGGTTCCACTTGATTATCTGTGTGAAGCACCCTAAGAAGACATGGTAGAAGGTTCTAAATGTGTTCTAAAATTTCTGTCATCAATTTTTGGAAGATTGCTGCTTTTTTGGCAAACAGATATTTTAGTTGAATTTATTTCCTTTACCTTCTTACTTTTTGAAAGGATGTACAGATAAAGGTTAGGTTATACAAAGGACAAGTGTTCCTGCATTTGAACCAACCAATACACACATCTGAAACTTAGCTAAGGGTATTTTGTGAATTTGACATTATGGTCATTTAGTATTAGAGGAGTCTTTCTCGGATCACTGAACTTTAGGGTACTTTATGGTTGGGTTGCTGTAACATACCCTGGTTCTAGAAGGAAGAGTTACTTCTAACTCTTTCGGGAAAGTAATTCAAATCAGAAATCTAGGCCAATAGATTTGATGTGTTTTTATGAGATAGTAGAGAATGTGAGAAAAAAAAGTAAAAAATTAGATCTCTAAAATTTGAAGAATAAAGTTTAAGTATTTTTCTTAGGTAATGCATTGCTTAAGAGATTAAATAAACCATTAATGAATTAAGGCTACATTGTTTATGGTTAATTTTTTTTGTTAATGAACTCTTTGATTTAGAATAAGATATAAAATACCAACTAGATAATCAAATATCCAAGTCTTGAATTTAAGTCTTCTTATATGAATCATAAGAGAAGATTAATTTTAGCATGTGTAATCAAGTAGCAGAAGCAGTTTGAAAGCTGGACACAATTGAAATATAATTGGAATTAAATAGAAAACATTTACTTCATATTTCTAAATGAGGTTTTAATTAAAGTAAAATTGGCTCATCTTTTTTTGACATTTCTCTGAGAAGGAAATTTGAAACACACTTCAGTTGATGGTTGGCTTTCTCTGACTTTGATTAATCACTTTCAAAGTAAGCAGTAGACCAGTACAGTAATTTTATAATTATATACAAGTGAGATTATTTGAAACTTTAGCTAACATAACTGTAAAGGAAGTTTTACATTGGTCAACTTTATAGAATACTGTGTATTTTTCTTTTATGATTCAAATACTTACAAGTGCTAATCTAAAAAAAGATTCTATTATTTTTGCATATAATTTCATGGGGGAGAATTTTAAACTAGAAATACTAGTTTCAGACACATTTAACTATTAGTACTGAAAACTTTAAGTTTTTCAGAAAACTAGCCGATAGAATACTCAGTGTGGTTAAATATTGGACAGCATCCAACTAATGAAGCTCACTGTAAGCTGTGTTTACACACTAATGAACCAACTTATGTTTCTTCAGAGCACTGCTAAAAATAAAACCTTCTACTGTCTGGAAGATTTGAAATAACAACGGCATCTGATTCATTTTTAATCAGAATAGAAGAGCTCTCATCCATGCATGATGACATGCCCCTACAAGTTTGAAAACTTTTCTAGTGTCAAGACTGATACAAAGACAAATTATTTTCTACTTACTACTTTCGAATATGTATCTCATCTTACCTGTATATCGAGAGTCGTCTTTGAGAACAAAACACTTAACTCTTTCTGAAAGGCTTAGCGATTCTTATCAAGCACATCCATCTATATGCAATATTACCTATCTAAAAATTTCTTACAAGCTCATTTCTTAGAATAAAACTTTTAGCAAAATAGGGGCACCTGGGTGGCTCAGTCGGTTAAGCATCAGACTCTTGATTTTGGCTCAGGTCATGATCTCAGGTTTGTGAGATTGAGCCCCATGTTGGGCTCCGTACTGGGTGTGGAACCTGCTTAAGATTTTCTCTCTCCCCCTCTGCCTTTCCCCGCCTTTATCTCTTTTAAGAGTGAAAGAAAGTATGATTCAATGGCGGAAAACATGTCTTTTCAATACAAAAATAACTTCTCCCATTCTGTCAGTTGCCTTTTAGTTTTGTTGATTGTTTTCTTCTCTGTGCAGAAACTTTTTATCTTGATGAGGTTCCCATATTTACAAATGACATATCTGATAAAGTTAGTATCCAAAGTCTATAAAGAACTTATCAAGTGCAGTGGGCACCTGGGTGGCTCAGTTGGTTAAGCATCTGTCTTTAGCTTGGGTCATGATCCCAGGGTCCTGGATTGAGTCCTACATTGGGCTCCCTGTTCAGCAGGGAGTTTGCTTCTCCTTCTCCTTCTGCCCCTCCCCCCTGCTTGTGCACCCTCTCTGTCTCTCTCTCACACTCTCGAATAAATAAATAAAATCTTAAAAAAAAAAAAAAGAACTTATCAAATGCAACACCCAAAAAACAAATAATCCACTTAAGAAATGGGCAGGAGACGTGAATAGACACTTGCCCAAAGAAGACATCCAGGTGGCTCATAGACACATGAAAAGATGCTCAGTGTCACTCATCATCAGGTAAATACAAATCAAAAACACAATGAGATACCACGTCACACTTGTCAGAATGGCTAAAACTAACAACTCAGGGAACAACAGATGTGGATAAGGATGCAGAGAAGGGGGAAACCTTTTGCATTGTTGGTGGGTATGCAAATTGGTACAGCCACTCTGGAAAACAGTATGGAGACTCCTCAAAAAGTTAAAAATAGAAGAACTCTATGACCCAGCAATTTCACTACTAGGTATTTACCCAAAGGATATATAAATGCTGATTTGAAGGGGTACATGCACCCCAATGTTTATGCCAGCACTATCAACAATAGCCAAATTATGGGAAGAGCCCAAATGTCCACTGACTGATGAATGGATAAAGAAGATTTGAGATAGATGCGTATATATATATTTATACACACACACACACACATATATGTATACATACACACACACACACATATACACATTGGACTATTACTCAGCCATCAAAAAGAATGAAATCTTGGATTTGCAATGACATGGATGGAGCTAGAGTATAATTATGCTAAACGAAATAAGTCAGAGAAAGGCCAATATCATGATTTCACTTGTATATGGAATTTAAGAAACAAAACAGAAGAACATATGGTAAGGGAAGGAAAAATAAAATAAGATAAAAACACGGAGACAAACCATAAGAGACTCTTTTTTTTTTTTTTTAAAGCAGACCTCATTCTAGAGATTCTTTTTTTTTTTAACATTTTTATTCATTTATTTGACAGAGATCACAAGTAGAGGCAGAGAGAGAGAGAGGAGGAAGCAGGCTCCCTGCTGAGCAGAGAGCCTGATGTGGAGCTCGATCCCAGGACCCCGGGATCATGACCTGAGCCGAAGGCAGAGGCTTTAACCCACTGAGCCACCCAGGCGCCCCATAAGAGACTCTTAAATAGAACAGACTGAGGGTTGCTGAAGAGGAGGTTGGGGGGGGCGGTAAATGGGTGATGGGTATTAAGGAGGGCATTTGTTGGAATGAGCATTGGGTGTTACATGTAAGTGATGAATCACTAAGTTCTACTCCCGAAACCAATCTACATTACAAGTTAACTAACTTGAATTTAAATTATAAATAAATATATATATATGTATTATTGGATTTTTTGCAGAGGAAAAACTTCATTCAGTTCTCAACAATAAAGCTTATACCACAAGTAGGTTTATGAGGAAAAGTTAAGCTTTTCATAATTTTATTAATTATGAAACTTTTTTCTCACATGTTATGAATTTGAATTTTTTTGTGCTTAATTTTTAGTTTTTAAAATCGAGTAGATTCAAAACAAGGTAAAATCTTTCAGAAAAGACTATCCAAGTTTATACTTGCTCTGTTTCCTTATTTTGACTTGCCTTTTATTATATATTTATTCCATTTTTTAAATGATGCTGCATATTTAATGAAAGAAAATTTTTTAAAGGAAGTGTTGCCAATCAGTCTAAATTTGTTACAGTTAAAATTTGATGGTCTACAGACAATTTATAATCCTTTTCTTGTTATAATATATTGTCAAATTTATAGTAGTATCAGTTAGAAAGTTTATGGAAACATTGTTTAAGGTGGTTTAAAATAGAACTAAATCTTTAATTTGAATTTGATGGCACCTGTTTTCATTTTGTTCCCCCGGCAACACCACTGGTACCAAAATTGCCCATAGACCACCCTGGTTTTTGAGAAGAATGAAATCATTCTGAGTTTTTTTTTTTATTTCATCTTTTTACTGACTAAATATTTAAACAGAGTTATAAAACATCTGTCAGAGTTTGTGAATTCACTTTGGAGTAAAAGAGTTTAGGACACACAATTGGAAGTTTTGGGTAAAAACCCCTGAGTAATTTTAGTTTGTCTTTCTTAGTTATGCTAAAATTTTTATTAGAATTAGAAATTAGAAAAGTAATTGACAGCAACAAGAAAAGAAGTTTCTGGACTTAAAAAATCATCTTGGGAGGCTAATCTTCCTTTCATTTATTTACTGACAGTTGAGTTTTTTGTTTTTTGTTTTTTAAAGGCAGCATGATTTTTTTTTTTTTTCTGGTAAGTTCTGAGGAGTCAAGGTATGTGAATTAAAATTTATACTATTGAGACTCCTGTGGGAGTGAGGGAAAGCTGACACAAATGTTACCTTTTCTGAAGGGTCTGCATTATTTTTTTTTCTCCACAGTATTGTTAATTCATGTGTTTGGGATGTCATGAAATATCATTATTCTATCTGTTTTGGTTGTGAGTAGCTGAGAATTACATGCAGTGAAACAAGGGGCTGAAAGGAATTAATTTTATATGTCCAGAGAGCAGAATTAAGTGTCTTATAATAGGCAAACTAAACCAACTATGTTAGTTTAACATGTATTCTTTTGGCAATTTCCTTGATCAAGTGGGATTTATTTCTGTATTTTCCAAAGGAAAATTTGTATGGGAAAATTTTGGTTTGCTTTGAAAGAATTGGGTGTACAGACCAGAGAATTTTTGTTTCATATAAATTTGCCTTTTTTTCTTAATAGGTTCTATCTGGTCATGGAAATAATAGAATTTCATAATAATTATAGTAATAATAATTAGAATTTTTGCTAGTGTGAAACATGAATTCTAGTCCTTTCAATAGTCTTGTGCGCTTTATTTTGTACGTCAGGAAAAATTGGATTTGAAGGAGAAAGTACTACAGACTAGGGAACCTTTCCCCAATCTTAGAAATAAACAACCGGGGATATTATACATTATACATTTTTAGGTCTGCTGGAAGTTTTGTGGTTTCAAGGCCTTTTTAACATATTTGCAGGCTATTAATAACTGAGTGTTATCTCAGCTTTATGTTTGCAGTTTAAAAAGTTCAAGTTTCTACTTTTTAATCTGTAACTTAAAAAAATCCCCCAAATATTGTTAATTTGTACCGTAAGATGATACAAGTTTAGTATATCTCTCTTTTCTACATGTGGAGTAGAAGAATCATAGGTCTTGCTGTTTAATTTACTGCAAAGTTACTTGCAGATTCTGGGTTGGAATATGAAAGAAACTCATTTTTTGATTGTAAAACTTTTGGGACCAGTCTCCATGTTTTTTCACTGGGCCCTGCTTTATTGTAATAGAAGAAAATATTTTGAAGAATAAGCTACAAAAGTTAAGAACTATATTAAATTGTTATTTACTTATTTTTACTAAAGATTAATGTTGGTATTTCAGTTTTATTAGATTATTAATTCAAATATTTGATTTGGTTTTAGAAAACACAAATTGAATGGCTTCTCCATAGTCTATTAATCTACAGTGTGCTTCATCCTTTAATACATTTTTCACACATTTATTAACCACTAACTGCCTACTCCGTGCCAGGCACAATGTGTAAATTGAGGGATAAAAAGAATTAAAAAAACAGTCCTTTTGCTTGTATAGGAGTGGTTGTAGGTTTAGATGTTGAGTTCTGAAGAAAAGGAAGTCTTTGCTGGAGTGGAGATGAGGTTGTAGTATAATGTAAAGTTTTTCAAATTAGAGAAAAGTAGCATGTGTAAAAGGAACCATAGAACAATCCAGGGCGCTGAGTAGCTCCCAAGGGCTATAGTATGGAATGTGGGTATAGATCATTTATATATGTGGTGGTGCTAATGCTGGAGAGAAAAATAGTGATCACGGCATGAATTTTATCATGGGAACTGCATTTTATCCTGGAATATTAGTTTCTTTTTCCTGACTATTATGAGGAGCCATTGGAAAAATTAAAGCAGAGTGATGGGATCTGATTTTTTTGTTTTGTTTTGTTATATCACTAATGGTGGAAGTGTAGGAAGTGGATTAGGGTAGAGTGGGACTAGATTTAGGAAGACCAACTAGGAAGCTCCTGATAATCAAGGGGAGAAATGGTAACAACTGAGATTAAGCTATTGGCTGTGGTAATGGAGAAAAAGGGACAGATTCAAGAGATGTAAAATGAACAAGATAAGGTTAGTGTTTTAAAACCACATGGAGTCAAGGGGCACCAGGTGGTTCAGTTGGTTAAGTATCTGCCTTTGGCTCAGGTCATGATTTTGAGGTCCTGGGATCAAGCCCTGTGTCAGGCTCCCTGGGAAGCCTGCTTCTCCTTCTCCTTCTGCAGGATCCCCCTGCTCCTGCCCTCTCTCTGTTTCTCAAATAAATAAATAAAATCGTAAAACAACAACAACAAAAAAAAACAAAAAAAAAAACCCACCCAAAATATCAAATTGTAAGTGTAACTATATGTCTGTGATATGTGATATATAGAAGTATAGTTCATCCACCACATGTTTTGAAGTATTTTATTTTCTAAGTGCCTTTATTATATTTTCTTTATCTCTTCATTGTCTCCATTTTAGAAGTGAAATAGAAAACCCTCAGTTGGGGGACACCTGGGTGGCTCAGTTGGTTAAGTGGCTGCTTTCGGCTCAGGTCATGATCCCAGCGTCCTGGGATCAAGTCCCACATCGGGCTCCTTGCTCGGCGGGGAGCCTGCTTCTCCCTCTGCCTCTGCCTACCACTCTGTCTGCCTGTGCTCGCTCGTTCTCTCTCTAACAAATAAATAAATTAAAAAAAAAAAAAAAAAAGAAAACCCTCAGTGGGTTAAAGCCTCCGCCTCCAGCTCGGGTCATGATCCCAGGGTCTTGGGATCAAGCCCCGCATCGGGCTCTCTGCTCAGCAGGGAGCTTGCTTCCTCCTCTCTCTCTGCCTGCCTCTCTGCCTACTTGTGATCTCTGTCTGTCAAATAAATAAAATCTTTTAAATAAGTATAATAATTAATATACAGTGTTATATTAGTTTCAGGTATGCGATATGGTGACTTGACAGTTCTATACATTACTCAGTGCTCACCATCATAGATGTCACCATCTTTCACCATACAACATTATTACAATATTCTTGACTATATTCCTTATGCTGTACTTTTCATTTTCATGACTTATTTATTTTATAACTGGAAGTTCATACCTCTTAACCCCCTTTATGTCTCACCCATCTCCCCATCCACCTCTCCTCTGGCAACCACAAGTTTGTTCTCTGTACTTAAGATTGTTTATTTTGTTTGTTCATTGCTTCGTAGATTCCATATATAAGTGAACCATATGTCGTTCGCTTTCTCTGACTTATTTCTCTTAGCATAATACTCTCTAGGCCCATCCATGTTGTCTCAAATGGCAAAAATCACATTCTTTTTTATGGCTGTGTAATATTTCAGTGAATATATATCGCATCTTTGTCTGTGTGTTAGTGGATGCTTCTGTTTGGCTATTGTAATTAATGCTGCAGTAAGCACAGGGGTACATACTCTTTTTGAATTAGTGTTTTTGTTGTCTTTGGGTAAATACCCAGTGGGGGAATCATTTTTAGAAATATTATTTTCCACAGTGGTTGCATCAGTTTACATTCCCACTAACAGTGTATGAGGGTTCTTCTCCACATCCTCACCAACACTTGTCATTTCTTGTCTTTTTGGCACTAGCTATTTTGACTATTGTAAGCGTAATATCTCGTGGTGGTTTTGATTTGTATATCCCTGATGATTAGTGAAGCTGAGCAACTTTTCATGTGTCTGTTGGCCATCTGTATGTCTTCTTTGGATAAATGTCTTTCCTTCTTTCCCACTAAGTTTCTTTATCTCTAGAGTTTAGCTTATGTAGGGCTATAAAGCATTTGTCTGATTTTGTTCTTTGGAAGTCAGATTAATGGTTATGTTTTATACCTGTTTTGCTGCTATATTGCTAATTTATATATTGCTATATTAATTATACATTTAGAGACCTTTGAGTTACTAGTTTCTTTAGATATTTAACTGATTGGACATTTTAAAAGAACCTGGCACTTTACCAGCTTAGTAATTACGAATAATGAGGCCAATAAATTATTTTCCAGTGGCATACAACCTATACTCTACTGGTTTAGATTACAGCACCTAACGTCACCTCAGGGCTTGTGACATTATAACTTTTCAACTGAGCAATGCTTAATTTGTTATGAAAGTGAAAGAAAAGTTAACTAATTCCATCAAAATGTGCTGCTGACATCTGTTTCTGATAAAATTTTAGTAATATGATAAGAATTAAAAGCACTGTGTGATTATTGGTATCTGATTCCCACGACAGTAAACTGTCAATGACTTGTCCTTCCTTTGTAAATCATTTATATATGTGTGATGTTATTAAGTCCAAATGGAAAAGAAATATAGTGCTGAGGGACACAAAAACAATAACTGAGTTTCTTTCTGACGCTAATTTTCTTGTTAAATTTCTTAAGCTATATATCATTCCATGAATTTTGTAAAACAATTGAAAATTGTATGAAAGAATTTTAATATTTTATTTAGGGCATGATTTTTCCAAAACCACATAATATTTTAACATATATAGATTGGTATTTTCATCCATTTTTTCACTCTATAACATATGCTGAGTTATTTAAATCTTCATTAAGTTACTGGTATTGGAAGAAGAGATAATATGGCCTTTGAGATAAAAATTTATTTGGAGGTAATAAGATAGAGATGAATATTCTTGAAACCAGGCTCTGAAGAAGAAGAAAGCAGTTTCAAAGGGAGGTACTTGATGAAGGTTTGGAAAGAAGAGCACTATTAGGGAGTAATCAGAAAGAGAAAGAGTCAGATAGAGAGGGAGGAAAGATGAGTGAGGTGGTTAACAGAGGATGGAGGTAGTTTCTATTGAGAAAGGAGAAGAGAATGGGAGCCTAGAGGGAGTCAGGGTTCTCTGCTTCTCACATGGTTGAGATGATTGCCTTTGATCTCTCAGAACCAGGAATAGCTGTTTGATCAGGTTTTAGGATTGCTTTAGATTGCTATTGTTGCTGAGCAACTTTGTCATTGCTGTGTCCACTAGGGTTATCGTCAATGTAACCCTGTAGACACTGATCTCAGCAACACATGCTTTTCAGTTAACTCCTTAGCTTAGTCTGCTTGACTTGAATCAAACAAATTTGGCTCCAAAGCCCATTTTCTTTCCATTGCACAGCCCAGCTTCCATTGGAAAGCACTCTCCTGGATTTATCTTATATCCTACAACTGCTGAATTCATGTATCATCTGTAGTAAGTTGATATTCATGGCTTTGTCAGTTTATGATCGTGCTGTTTGTACAAATTCATGTTTTTATTTCTTCCCACTTTTTTCCTGTTATGACTTTAGGTAAGATATTCTCTTAAACTTCACTTTTCTCAGATATAAAATGGACAGAGTAGACTTCCCAGAATCACAGGCTTACTGGAAGAATTCAATGAGAGATTGTGTGTAAAGGGGGCAACATACGGACATTTTAGGCTTATTTCTATTTCTGTTATTTTTAAAGATTTATGTATTTATTTGAGAGAGAGAAAGAGAGAGAGAGAGAGAGCATGAGCTGGAGGGGTAGAAGGAGAGAGGGAGAGAATCCAAATCAGACTCCACGCAGAGTGTGGAGCCCAGTGTGGAGCTTGATCTTGTGACCCTGAGATCATGACCGGAGCTGAAACCAGGTCAGATGCTTAACCAACTGCACCACCCCGGTGCCCCTCGTTTCTATTTTTATTGAGAATGTGTCTGTTTCTTCATTTTGTATAATTCTGGTGTTTAGTTTTAGAAGTCTTTTTAAACCACATTAACATATTCTCAATACCTTTTTTTTAGCATTTTATTTCTGAACACTTTAATTGATCAATTCTTAACATTTTAATTAAAACATTTTTCTATAGATGTGTGGAATTGTTTCAGCCACATATTCTAAGATTGAATCTAAGGCTATAATATAATTTTTATTTTAATACTAATATTCTCATAGAGTTGTTTAGAATTAGATGAGTTGATACATGCTCAGTTAGCACAGTATCTGGCACTTAGAAAGCATTGTATGTAGATTAATTGCTGTCACCATCATCATCATCACTGTCATCATTGTTAGACGTCCTTCCCGACTACTGTCTTATCTGTGTGTGTGCGTGCGTGTATGTGTATATATATACACATGAAATAGCACTTACTCTACTTCATCATTTTCCTTTCCCTGCCTTATTGTTTTTTCTTAGCTCTTAATAACCTTTATTTATTTATTTATGTGCTTATTTTCTGTCTCCCTCAACTGCAATATACACCCTTTAAGGCAAGGACTCTTTTTTCTGTGATTTATCTCTAATACCGACAACAGGGCATGTTCCACAGTGTAAATTTTTGGCAAATGAATAAGTGGGTCAATCAATATCCTATTCGCCTGTCAGAGTGGATGATATTTCAGAGATTCACAGAACATAAATCTGTGAGATATGATGAGATATAACATATGAGATATAACGTATCTCTCATACTGCACTTGAAGAAAATACTTGAGGAAATTTTGCCAGAGAGCAAATGAATCAAAACTGAGCTCTCAAAAGAATATTATGAAAAGAAGAAACAGTTATAAGCAATGAACATTTCGATATATAGTATCAAGTGACTAATGGTAAAGTGACCGAAAGTATGCTAAATAAGAATTCTTGAAATGCAAAGGACATATTAATTAATAGCCTTTAAATAATTATGAATGAGTGTAAAGAAGATTCATCAGATTGAAATCATAAGATTCATCAAATTGAAAAAAGAGAATTAGGTCAATAGATGCTGAAAAAATATTTGATAAAATTCAAAGTTTGGGGCACCTGGGCGGCTTAGTTGGTTAAGCATCTGCCTTTGGCTCAGGTCATCATTTCGGGGTCCTGGGATCGAGACCCACATCAGGTTCCCTGCTCAGGGAAAAGCCTGCTTCCTCCTCTCCCTCTGCTGTTTACCCTGCTTGTGCTCTCTCTGTCTCTGACAAATAAATAAATAAATAAAATCTTAAAAAGAAAATTCCAACAGCTTTTCCAAAGTGCATACATGTAACACAGTGTATAAAAAACAGAAAAGCAAACATTATTTTAACATTTAGTGAAATGCTAAAGCTATCTCTAATAACAGTTATTCCATCTATAATTATTATCCAGTGTTTTGTATGTTCTAGCATTATCAGTAAGACTAAATAATGGGATAATTAGTATAAGTTAGAAAATAAGAGAAAAAATGTATTTTGCTTTTTTGGCATTATTGTATGCTTAGAAAATCCAAAAGATACTAGTAAAAGATTAACAGAATTCATAAGAGGATTTGGTAAACAGCTATATAAGATACACAGGAATTAATAGTCTTTCTCAATACTCGTAATCTTAATGAAGGAAAATTGGAAAAGATAATTTGGAGTAGTTTTAGAAACTAGAAAATACTTAAGAATGAATTTAATGGAAGAAGTACAGTTCTATATAGAAGAAAGCTATAAAATCTCACTGAAAACCTGTCCTTGCTGCCACATGTATTGTTTAATTTTGGCCACCCTAATGTGTGATTAGTAGTGTCTCATTATGGTTTTAATTTGTAACTGAAATTAAAAAAGCTTGCTGGTTTTATAAAATACATTCCCAATTCTTATTGTAGTGTGTTGCCATCTAAGAACTATGTCTTAATTCCTTTTTATCTAAAAGTAGTAGAAAAACATTTATCGTTCTTCTAATAGAAATTCCATCAGAGTCTATGTAGGAATTGATTAAAATAATGTTTGTTGACCGAAAAAATTAAGAAAAAAAGGAATAAGGAGTAAATAGCCATTCCAGGTATGAAAAGATACTGTGAAGTCACTATAATGAATATAGTTTGGTACTGGCATATGTCTTATGAATATAGAGGTCAGAAATAGATTCCGGTATAAATGGGAATTTAATTGGTAAAGGTAAAAATTTTAATTCACTGGAAAGATGATAATCATACTGTCAAGACTTATGTATACAATAGAAAATGGAATCCTTGGTTGTTTTATTTTTTTATTTTTTAAAGATTGTATTTATTTATTTATTTATTTGATAGAGAGAGTGAGAGAGAGGGAGCATACGAGGGGGAAGTTCAGAGGGAGAAGCAGACTCCCTGCTGAGCAGGGAGCCCAATGTGGGACTTGATCCCTGGACTCTGGGATCATGGCCTGAGCCAAAGGCAGTTGCTTAACCAACTGAGCCACCCAGGTGCCCCATCCTTGATCTGTTTTAATACCTAAATAAATTTTAGAAATACTAAAGACTTAAACAAATGGAAAAATAATAATCCTACACTGTATGTATAATTTAGAAGTTGGGAAGAAATTTCTGATTAACATAGGAAAACTAGAAGATATGAAAGAAAAGATAAGTCTAATCACATAATAATTAGAAACTTTTGTGCGGGATTCCCTAAACAAAATCAATAAACAGAAGATTGGGAAAGAACATTTATACCTCAAATGACAGACAGATGGTTGATATTTAAGATATAGAAAAATTTACAAATTAATAACAGAATGATAATCCAGTGTAGACAAAAAACACAAGAGATGTGAATAGATTGTTCACAGAACAGCAAATCCACACAGCCAAAAAACACAAGATCAATAGTAGTTAGGGAAATGCACATTGAAGTAACAATGAGATATCATGTTATCCAAGTTAAAAAGACTTATGACAGTCAGTGCTGGTGAGAAATTAGAGAAATGGGCATTGGTGGAAGAAATGTGACGTTTACAACTTTTTTTTTTAAGCGATTTGTTAGTTTCACTCCTGAGACTATCTCATCGAAACAAAGGCACCAGTATGTAAGGATATGTATTTTTTTAAAGATTTATTTATTTGTTTGACAGAGAGAGACACAGCAAGAGAGGGAACACAAGCAGGGGGAGTGGAAGAGGGAGAAGCAGGCCTCCTGCCGAGCAGGGACCCTGATAGGAGGCTCAATCCCAGGACCCCAGGACCATGACCCAAGCCAAAGGCAGATTCCCAAAAAATTAGCCACCCAGGCGCCCCAGGATATATGTATTTTTTATGTAAGGATCATTTTGCAGTATTGTCAATAGTGGTAAAAAACTAGAAACAAAGAGGGAAAAGTTGAATATTTTTGATACATTTCAGCCATGTAACATTATGCAGCCATGTAACATTATGTAGCCTTCAAAAAAGACTGAAGTCCTTCTATACTAGCAGATGTGGTTGTAATCCACTGCCTGCTATGAAATGAGAAAAATACAATGTAGAGAATTGCATGTGACCTTATCCCCCAAGAAACAAAACAAAACCCTCAATCCTCTGTGTATGTTTGTTTGTGATTATACAAGGAAGGGGAACAAGGTATGGAGCAGTACACCTAGTGTTATAGAGTAGGGTAGGGGCAAGATTCGAAAATGGGAAAGTAGCATCTAGGGAGAAGACTCACTTAGTTCCAGGCTCATTTTTGAACAAAGGCTCAATTAGAATACTACCAGTGCAGGAATAAAAAGGCTTGAGGCAAAGAGCAGACCTCCTGGTATACACTGGATTTATGGGACACACATAAAAGGTTTGGAATTGCATATACCTTTTCTAAGACTGTTGGCCATAGTTTATTACAGGTTATTAACAGTTAGGAAGAAGACATTAGAAAAGGATATCAGAATATACCTATGTTCATTTTGAAGGTGCTGTGGAGTGAACCGCACATAGACCTGGGGAGGCCATTCCAGACAGAAGGAATAGCCAGTGGAAAATCAGTTGTGTTTGGGGAATAGCATGGAGGCCACTAAAGCTGGAGCTGAGTGGTGGAGAAAGAAGCAGGAGATGAGATCTAAGAAGTAAGAGAAATAAGGGAGGTGATAGTGATGGTAGATCAGCTCGGGGGTAATGCCTTGTAGACATTTTTAGGTCCTTGCCAGTTATTGAGCAGCAAAATGATATGATCTGACAATGTTTTAAAAGGATACCCTGGTTTGGTTGAGAATAGACGGTGGTGAGGGGTAGGCGAAGGCAGAAGCAAAGAGACCAATTGGGAGGCTATTGCAGTAATCCAGATGAGGGATGGTGGTAACACACACTTTGCTTTTCAACATTACTGTGCCCTCTACCTTTCTTTCGTCAGTATTTACTGAATATCAGTGCTTTCTTCAAGTACTGGTAATTCAAAGATGAATGAATCAGACACACTCTCAGGCAGGCCTAAAGTAGTTCACAGTTTATAAGTATGACATTACTTGCAAATGTTCACTTGAAGGTTTTTTGTTTTTTTTTAAAGATTTTATTTATTTATTTGACAGAGAGAGAGAGATCACAAATAGGCAGAGAGGCAGACAGAGAGAGAGGGTGAAGCAGGCTCCCCACCGATGTGGGGCTCTATCCCAGGACCCTGAAATCATGACCTGAGCTGAAGGCAGAGGCTTAACCCACTGAGCCACCCAGGCGCCCCTGAAGTTTTTTTAAGTTAGATTCATGTATCTTTGCTACAGTTTATATGTAATTTAGTATTTAGCAAGAAAATGCTTCTAGTGTACTGTATATGTATTATTTAGCCTGTAACAGCTTTATACACTTGAAAAATGCTCTTATTTACTCCATAGTATCTGACATATGCAGTTATTTCTGGGGCCTTCTGTGTTCTTTTATTTATTAATTTTTTAACCATTTTTTAAATTAACATATAATATGTTATTTGCTTCAGGGGTACAGGTCTGTGAATCATCAGTCTTACACAATTCGCAGCACTTACTATAGCACATACCCTCCCCAGTGTTCATCACCCAGCCACCCTATCCCTCCCCCACAACCCCCCAGCATCCCTCATCTCGTTTCCTGAGATTAAGAGTCCCTTATGGTTTGTCTCTTATGTGTTCCTTTAAACTGAAAGTCCAGGTTTAACATGTTTTTGCTAAGTAGAATATTTTTTATCAACTTTTTTTGTATAATCTAAAAATGTTTTGCCCCTAATACCATCATTTTCCCAGAGTCTCTGCATCTTTAAAGGACTCTTTAATGAGCAAGAGAATGGCCACCCTGCTAAGACATTAGTGGTGATTTTTGATTAGAAGTTGATATTTAAATCTCTGCATCTGGTTCTGTTGTTTAAATGAAACTCTCTGGTTCAGTAGAGCAAAACAAAAATTGAAATGTTTTAAATAATCTCAGTACCTGTAATTGTTCATAAACAATCAATTCCAATTTTATGAAGTCCCAAATCTTTGGTACACCAAGGGCTGTGCTAATAACTGTTGTAACTGGTCTTTGTGGCTGTGTGTTTAAATGTTGGAAATGGGACTTTAATATGAACATGCAGTAAATCTTAACCACAGAGGCACACACAGGTTCCAGTATAATAGAGAGCAGGAAAGAGACACATGTAAACAGACATATTCCTCATCTTAATGTGTGGAGCTGTACTTCCATAGAATTGCGCTCTGTGTTTACATAGAGAGAGCTGGCAATGAAAAACTGCTGTTCCTATGGTTTGACTGTGTATTTTGATCTCTAGGTTATTTACTTTTTCCAAATGTGTAGGGTTGATATTAAAAGATGCTGGTATCAGTTAATTATTTAATTGAAATAATAAAAAGTTACATAATAGGGGGTATCACAGGCCTTGTTTATCATAGGAGAAGAAGGTTATTGTTGAAAAGATTTTTAAATAATAATTTTGGATGAGAGATTCTTTGTTAAACATGAAAGAATGAAAGACATGGATATTTTAAAGCTTAAGTGAGATGTGATGTTGTAATTTCTCTTGCATTTGGGATGCTTTAGCCATATGAATGTCTTATAATATTTGGTGACAGCACATTTCTGTATGACACAAAGAGTTCAGTTTTCTCAGAAGCTTTTCTACTGATTTAGAAATATTAAATATATTCAATGTAATGGATGTTGATGCCCATTTAATATAAAGGGTGCCATAAAACATCAAAATCTTAATTTTATTTCTTGATCTGTGAGTTTCTTTCCCCTGAATTATGTGTTTATTAATAATAGTTTACAAAAGTGTGAGCTAATAAATGTGTTTACCAGTTTTTAGTTTTATTCAGACTTTGACTTTTAAAATCAGAGTTTTTTATTTCTTATGTTAAACATCTAAAAAGCAATGAAAAGATGATTGTTGACCAGAGTAAGGAAGAATAAATATTTTATAAGATGGGGAGGTTTAATTTATATGAAATAATATGGAACTGTACTTCTGAAGAAACATTAATTGAATTCCTTAGCGGTAATAAAATCTAACTCATATTCTCTCTAGATTCTAAGTTAGAAGTTTGTTTATTCAGTCAATAAATTTTTACTGAGTGCTGGGCACTGTTCTGTGGGCAGGAAAAGAGCACTTGATAAAACAAAAATTCTTGTCTTCGTGGTGTTTATATTCCAGTTGTGTTAGATAACAAATGAAATGAGTAAATACAGCATAGAGTATTAGATGATGATTAGCACCTAGGAAAATGCTAATAAAGAATGTCATGGTCTGGTTGCACTTTTAAATACGATAGGGGAGGTCTTGTAAGGAGATGTTTAGGCAAAGGTGAAGGACACAATGGAGGGAGCCATCTGGGTATCTGGGCTAAGACCTCTTTGGTTAGGGAGTACAAGATCAAGGATATGGGAATATGCCTAGCACTTAGGGGCTTAACTTGGAGGCCAGTCAGTGTGCCTAAAGTGAGCCAGTGGGACGGTAATAGGAGGTGAGGTAATTGAGGTAATAAAGTTGTTATGAAGATCTCAGATATGCTTATTTTTTCTTTAATTGTGCTTTTTGAAGTATGTCAAATAATCCTTGTATTTGGCACTGGAGAATGATAACAATGCTACAGAGTAGATTTAAACAAATTTGGATAACATACCTGAGATTTTGTTCTTTCATCCCTCTCTATCTCTTATTTTCAACAAGGACATTAACTGTTTTAGATCATTTCACATATGTATCTACATATAGGATGGTTAAAATAACCATAAGAGGAGAATTAGTAGACCTCAATACTAGATTCCCTTTGGGAGTGAAAGGCTATGAAATATAGTGAAAGATCCCTGATACCTGTTCAGAACCCTGTGTTCAGATAGATTTGGTTTATATTCCAGCCCAACTCTTTACCAGCTTGGGCAAATTATATAATCTCACTGACTCTCAGTATTCTTATGTACAAAATAGGGGAATAAAAATAGTTACCTTCCTGGGTGCCTGGGTGGCTCAGTTGGTTAAGCATCTGCCTTTGGCTCAGGTCATGATCCCAGGGTACTGGAATCGAGTCTCACGTCGGGCTCCTTTGCTCAGTGGGGAGCCTGCTTCTCCCCTGCCTGCTGTTCCCCCTGCTTGTGTTCGCTCTCTCTCTCTCTCTCTGACAAATAAAATCTTAAAGAAATAGCTACATTCCAAAGATGTAACCCTTAGAAATAATGTATGTAAAGGGTCTACACAGTTCCACTCATGCCGGAGGCTTCATAAGTGATCGCTAATGTCTTCTTCATATGAATAAGAGATAAGGGTGGTATGGGTTATTGAGGCCCATTTAACCTAGAAATTTTACAGAATTGTTTCCATTGTCATCCCGAGAGAATCTTTTTCTTCACTACTAACAGTTGGCAAAATGGAGATACTTGAATTTTCCTACCTTTTCATTTACCATTGAAGATGCTAATGGGACATAGATGATGAAGGTAAGGAAAGGTTGCACCTTAATTAACCTCTGGAAGAGCTATCATAGAATTGGATGTAAAATTTTGTTGTTATCCTAGGAATTCCTGTTCTCAGGTGGAATGCTTATATTTGGTTAATGTAAGCAGAGAGAATTGTAGTCTTTGTGGTGGTATACCCAGTAACATCTGCACAGAGATGCTTTCCTTTCTAGTCCCATGGCACTTTGTAATGCTTTTGCTACCATTTACATTTGTGTATTGTAGCATTATGTGATCATTCGTATTGAGGATTAGTTGTTGCTGCCGTAAGTAGCTTGATTATTCTTTAGGGAGAGGACAGTGTATTCTTTGTATGAAGAATCTTTGTATTCTTTGTATGAAGCCCAGGGATGGTGTATTAGTGCTACCTATTACCACCTAGTCAGAGCAGAAAATTTTTATTTCTTTCATTCATTAATGTGTGTTAATACTAGAACAGTGCTAGACACATAGTAGGTGCTCAATAGTTATTTGTTGAATGAATAAATGTTATATGCCAAATTCTTAATATATGGTATCAATAGTCTCAAATACAATATTCTTAATATTTAAGAATAATTTTCTAGTATTAGATTGGTTCAGATTTGACCAAGTGGCCTAGAATGGATGCTTAAATTAGCAGATAAGCTCCAACAGAACCTGACACCTTTGCTTTAGAGTAGCTCCTGGTTTGGAGGGCAGAAACTGAACGAATTTGGATCTTTAGTTTAATAAGCAGTGAAGTGGTCAAAAGTTAATTAGGAGAGAAAGATGAAAATTAAAGTTCTAAATATTTTACAAATTCAATAACCAATTTATTATTAAGTAATACTTAAATATATTTTGTGAGTATTCCCTAGTAAGGGAAATCCTCCTGTGAGAAAGTATAGTGCTGGGAAATTCATGAATTGTAAACTACAGGGTTAAATTCATAAATGAAGGAAATTAGGAAATGTATTTTGAAAGTATGTGACTAAATTTATAGTATTGCTCTTAAATATTTAAGATTAGTAAATAGTTTAGTTGTCCTTTTTGTTTCATGTTTTTACTGTGAGCTAGAAAATAATTCTATAAATTTAATTGAATACCTGTATTTTCATAGAATAAAAATATTTTTAAAAGTTTGATAATATATAATACTATATTTATATAGGAATTTGTTAGGTATAGTATATTTATAGAGAGGGAAACATGAGCAACTGACCATGAATAATTAACTGAAGTAAATTATGTCAGAATATTCCTTTCAAGGAGATGCTCTTGGGTTTTTTTAAATTTGATACTTCAAAAAAAAAGTAGGTTAATTATAATGTTATTTATTGGCAACAATGATAATGTCAAAAGTAAAATTTTATGAGTAAAATAGTATTATAAAATAGATTGGGACCAAACCTAAATTTGTTGAAATTAATACTAGGAATCTTTCATTAGTACATCATTAAATATTACATTTTTATAACATACTTGTTTCACTAAATTATAGAAGTACAAAGAAATACCTTCCTTGAAACCTTGTCACAATTTTGAATAAAAGGAATATGTAATAACATAGGAAAATTTTAAAGAGGGAAGATTGTTAAGAATTTTTGAAGATTTGAAAGCCTTCAGCGAGACGTGTTCTTTCTCCTCTAGAGTGAGGAACCAAAATTTGGGAATTGAAAAAATATAAACTCTACTTTATTTCTTGCTATGTAAAGTTAATAAAGCTTTACCTAACATGGAAGAGGACTTAAAAAGCTATCAAAGATATCAGTGACCTTAGATCAAATGTAGTTATAGAAGCATAAAGAACCATTATATACCATTTGGTTTTGAAAAGCAAATGAAGCACAAAAGCATATTTTCTCCCAAAACATTAGCAGTTGTGCAGCTGATTCAAAGTAGTAAACATATGCAAATTTATTTTGTGGGAGTTAAAAAATTCTATGTTTAAATTATTTATTCACAGTGCCATGTCATTTTCAAGAAAGGAAAGGCAAATTTTAACTTGAAACTGAGGCAGAGTATTGTATTTTAAAACCCCATCTATTTTAGGAGGGTTAATATCTGCATTGTGATTTTTAGAATATTGTTTCTACATATTAGGGTGGCTATTTGCATTTTTATAGTTCTGTGTGTAGATTTTATAAAAGTAACCCTTTCCCATAATATGCAGTGATATATTTTAGACCATAAACCTGTTTTATCTCTTGTTAGTTTTTATTCAATATTTGAAATATTTGGTTTTCCTAAAAATATAATGACTACTTTGAATAAAATTTTTACATAACCAACATTTCACTGTGTGTTATTTTTTATTTTTATTTTTTATTTTTTTATTCTATTATGTTAGTCACCACATTGTATGTTATTTTTAAGTTTTTGAGACTAGTGCTTATTAATTAATGATGAGCAAGGACTCTTTAAATATTTGAGTAAAACTGACATTTTTTCCTACCTCTTCTATGCTCCATGTTTAACTCCTTTGGCTATTTGATAAAGTTAAAGTGTTTAGTTTGATAATATAAGTGTGTCCTGCCTAATTCTATTCTGCTTTTCTCTTTAGAAATACTTAACTGGGCTGTTCTCACACTGTGAAGTCATTACTGCCTCTGTCTTTGCTGGTGTTATTCTCCTCCATCCCTTGTCTCTTGATTATCTTTTTAGTATGAATAGCATAGTAAGTGCCTGCTGCTACTACCATGAACCACACTATTCCCTTGCCCCAGTGCCAGTATACACCCCATTTTCCTAGTCTAGTTCATCATCTTTCTCTTTATGAAATCTTTCTGTCAGCTGTTGGAAGCAGATACATGAAGTAAGCTCTTGAGTTTCTGTTTCTCTCAGAGGTTAAACATCTCCTATAAATGATTTCACGAAAGCGTGTTTTTCATACTTGTAGATGTAAAGAAGAAAAGAGGGATAGTAAGTATTATTAAATGGCACAATTAGGGTATAGAAAAATCTTGCAGGATGAAGCAATAGGTTGTAAGTCCAAGAATGTATATTAAATTTGAATATTCTCCACCCTCACCCCCAATAAATGAGCATAGGCAGGGACGTCTGCCCTGGGCAGAGACGTGGATTAAGAGCAGTGGACATAAAAAGCATTTAGGAATTTGGTTGACAGTGAATTCCATATGCAGAAAAGTTTGTGGATCTAGGGTTGCTCTAGATACATTTTTATGTGTGTGGATAATAATACAGATTTGACTTAGGGATACAAAGTGAATAAATAAGCATCTTGACCTACTTTGTGTTAATGTTTATGCCCCAAGGCACTTAAAATTGCATTTCTTTAGAAAAGGAAGCAGTTATGTTGAGGAAATTTCTGGTAGTATACTCTGTTGTCAAGAGTAGAAAAAAGAAAGCGCAGAGATAGGTTCTAGGGTATAAATTCCTTTTCATTGTGCTCCTTTCTCGTGGGTTTCTCAGTTGGTAAGGTTGGGCTTCCTGATCTTCAGTTGGACTGGATGGGCCCATTCCACTAACTCATTCATGGGACCACACATTTTTCCTATACCGGCTAAGCATCCATCACTTGGCTGAGCTCTTCCCTTGGGGTGGGTTTGGTCCCTTGCCTGCCTGTCATAGTTCTGCACTAGAGATGGTGCCACTGTTTCTTCCTACTTAGTCACCAGCTAACCTCTGCAGGCTATCGTGTCTGCTAATTCTCTGCAGAGAATATCGACTTTGCTAAAAGAAACTTTATTATCAGAGAATTTGTTATTACTGAATTATTTCATACATTGTGTTTTTTTTCTGTATTGTTCTATGTTTTGAATATAAGATAGTATCCAAAATTGAACCTACATTACTGAACATCGAAGAGAGTAGGAAATACTCTTTAATATATAGTTGATGGCTACTTTTTAACGTGAGATGGTGATAGTCTCTTTTTTCATTTTATCTGTTGTTTAAAGAAGTCACCCTTATTCACCAAGTGCTTTCTATTCCCATTCTGTTTCAGTAATGACTTGATTGATTGTGTCACCTGTGCAGTAGTTGAAAATGGATATGAGTACACAATTTCAGGACCTCCCTGCTTCCTTGTAGATCATTTGGCCGTATGTAAGTGATTTAACAGTCATGCAGTCAGGATTTTCAGAGTAAATAATTTCCATCTCCATTACTGTATCTTTCTATTCATGAACACTTGCAGGAACATAATATTCTTCAGTTAAATTTATACAAGTTTTAAAAATCAGGCTAAAAATAAATAACAAAATTTTTTAAAAATCAGGCTGTTTTAAACATTTGGAGACTTGAGTTTTATAATAATGATGAATGGTTTTTGACTTAAAACACTAGCAATTAATAAAAGGTAAGTATAGTGAAGAATTAATTAATGTAGTTTTTTTGTAGGAATGCAATCTGATTTCAGATTATGATTTTATGTAAATTTTAACTTAGAGTTATATTACAGCTTTTTAAAGATTTTTACTTTTTAAGCAAAATACATATTAGTGAGCAGAGTTTAGAAGGAATAGTAAACCACCTTTCTTTATACAATAGACTCTAAGAAAATGTTGAATGCCAGCTCCTGATAAGGTGTTAAGAAAATTATTGTTTCCTTGGTTATGAATATTTCTTCCTGTTACCCAGTTTGTCATGTGCCTAATTACATGGTGATGTAGCTTGATTCCAGAATACAAATATTGCTGTTTGAAGTTCAAACCATAGGGTCTCTTTTTTTCTGTGTGTCAGCTAACTCAGCAGTGTTACTTACTCATTTATAACTGTGATAAGTAGAAAAAAAATTGATTTTAAAAGAATCAGACATTTTTAGGTAATATGCAGCTCATTCATAACTGTGATAAATTTTAAAAAACCAATTGATTTTAAAAGAATCAGACATTTTTAGGCAATATGCAGAGTCCCTCTCTAGTAGCTCCAAAATAAGACATTTGAGTTTAAGGAAGGGAAAACCAATATTGTGCAGCAGTGCTGTCCTCACTTTCATCAGAGTATGTACTTAAATTAGAATTTCCAAATGTGAGAAATCTGAAAGAAATGAAAAATGCTAGTCCTTAGTTAGCTTATGGTTGGTGTTAGCCGAAATGAAGTTCAGGCCATGATACTCTGTAGCCACTGTATGACCTACCCAAAGGCAATCAGAACGCTCTTTCTTTTTCTCTCTTTCTCTCTCTTTTTCTTTTCTCTCTCTCTTTCTTTCTTTCTTTTCTTTTTTCCTCTTTTTTAAAACTAATTGGCCCATGTTTAGTTTACTGAATGTCATCTGGACTCAGTAAAAAGCAAGTGACCTGCATTGAATTAGTGTAATTGTAATACAAACAGAATATCGCATAGTTTTGGTCTTATACAGGAAAGGAGAAAGTTGGAAAGATTTTTCTGTTTGATAAATAGAAACTGAAGATATGGGGATCCAGACCTGGTTCATACTTGATTTTACCTTTCATGTCTTTTTGTAAGATCAGTATTTGGACTTTCAGGCATTTTTCCCCTATAAAAGAATATTGATTTTCCCTTTGAAATTTACTATGAAGGAAATTTTTTTTGATTTTTGTTTTTTTTTAATCTTACAAATGAAGTATATTAAGTCATGGATCTAATTCCTCTTTAATCTTAAGAAAGCTAGCATTTAGCATAGTCTAAAATAGAAGTTCTTTTCCACACTACTAGGATTGTCAAGAACTTGGCATGTTATTTTACCTTTATCATGACTAATATTTGCAAGACCCCTTCAGATGTAATTTTATTAGTTTTTTATATTTATTACACTCTGTTTCAGTGAGGCAATAGCTACGTTTAACAGAGGAACAAACCTTGTGACTTTGATCTTATAATTAAGTCACTTAAAATGTAGTTTTAAAGTGTCACTTTAAAATGTCACTCTAAAATGTAGTTATTTGGCATTCTGGAAGTTATATTCTGCATAATTTATACCCTTGTAGTAGGACACTGAAGGTAAAGGACAATAGCTTTAGATAGGTTAGATCTGAGAACCTTGTACTTTTTGTCTTTAATGTTTGTTTATGGAAATATTTATGTGATTTTTGGTTTAATATTTGTCTTCCCCATATGTCTCAAAGGAGCAGACACTGGGTTTTCCTTTTTTTTTTTTTTAAATCTGATACTCCTTATTGTATAATACAATGCCTGGTGTGTAATAGGCAGTAAATATTAGATAAGTAATATGAAAAGAAATAAGGAAATTATTGAGATTAATATTTACAAAAGATCTATTATCTAAACAATACTCAAGTACTGTACAATCTAGCAATTGTTAGTATAGTTTAATTGCAATGGTAGAATCCTGGCTTTTCTTCTTGCTGGTTTTATCACCTAGGGAAAATTTGTTTCCTCCATATCTCATTTTTTTCCATATATAAACTGAGAATAATTATAGTCATTATCCTGAGTTGTTATGAAGATTAAGTGAAATGATTCGTGTAAAGCCCTTGTGAGATGTCCCACAAATGTTGATTGATAATATTATTGTTGTTCTCTTATTATTTTTGAGGTACTTTGGAATCATGGAAGGAATGTATGGCTTTATCGAGAGATTTGTATTAGGGAAACCTTCAAAGAATAGGTAATGTTCCAAAATCACATTGAGCAATGACTAATTACACGATAGCTCATGGGCAAAGAGATCTATCTATGTGCCATGCCAAAAAGATTGTACCTTATTTTGCAAGTAATGGGGAATATTGGTTTGCAGTAAGCATTGATATGCAGATTTACATTTTAGAAAGGCTATTTTGCAAGCATATACAGGAAAGACACCAGAGGTACATAGAGCTGGCAGTCAGAATATTGTGGTCTTAAAACGATATGTCAATTTTGTATTGTCCTTGAATAAAAATTGATACAAAAATTGAAGTAATTTTAAAAACCTAAGTTAATTATGCAGATAATAGTAGTCATATTTGCTATTATTAATAATAATTGCAAATACCACTTATTGTCTACCATCTACCAGGTTTTTTTTTTTTTAAGATTTTCTTTATTTATTTGACTGAGTGAGAGAGATCACGAGTAAGCCAAGAGAGGCAGGCAGAGAGAGAGGGGGAAGCTCCCCGCTGAGCTGAGAGCCCGATGCGGGGCTCAATCCCAGGACCCTGAGACCATGACCTGAGCTGAAGGCAGAGGCTTAACCCACTGAGCCACCCAGGCGCCCCTACCAGCTGTTTTTATATTCATGTCACTTACCTATTATGTAGAGCTACTATAATGAGGTAGTAGTTCTCAAAATGTGGCCTCAGACCAATAGCATTAATGTCTTCTGAGCACTTGTTAGAAATGCAAATTCTTGGGACCCCATATCAGGCTTACTGAATCTGGAACTCTCCGGGTAGGTTTCAGCAATCTGCATTTTAACAAGCCTTCAAGGAATTCTGGTGCATGGTGAAATTTAAGAACATTGCTCTATGTATATATTTATACAGATGAGAAGACTGGGTTCAGTGATATTAAGTAAGGGGTGAGATGTTTTAAAAAATATACTGTAATTTCTCTAGATTTTTAGACTTTAGTATAGTAAGTGTAGTTTAGTAGGTTTTTGATCAGTAAACCCCAGTTTTCTTCTAAAATCAGAAGTCTCTCCTGAGAGAAAATATATTGTCTTTAGGCTCATTTAGTGAACCAGAAGTATTCTTTAGTTGTAGAGGCAGGATAGCTTATTGGTTCAGGACTTTAGTTTTGAAGCTATAGTATCTGAGTTCATTTTCCAACCCTGTCCTTTATTGCTGAGTTTTTGAGGGCAAGTTATTTAACCTCCCTGTGCCTTAATTTTTTGATATGTAAGATGGAGTTATAGTCCTTCATTGGGTTTTGGTGAGGACTGAGAGAAGTAATTTTTGTTAAAACTACTCAGTACATTGCCATACACATTGTCTGTATAAAGTAGATAGAATACTAACAACAGTGATCATTACAATGTATAATCTGTAAACATATCAAAATTTACCTAAAAAATTTTTATTTAAAACTGTGCCAAGATAGCCTAAGCATGCAGGATATTTATCATTTAAATTTTTTTTTACTTAAATGGCTATTTAAGTGCCTGAACTTTAAGGGCTTATTTCTCTCTTTTCTGGTTTAAGTAGAAGGGCATGCTCCTTCCATTTTTGGCTTCCATCTTCTACCCATCACTTACCTCTTCTCTGTTATGAAACTTTACAGAACTCCTCTCTGGTTCTTCTCATTTTAGGAAAGAAACAAACTTCTTTTGGGCGCATACTGTTCTCGACTTGCTGCTCTGTCTCACACCTTCCTTTCAGAGCCATGTGTGAAAAGATGTGCTGCCTCAGTTTCCTCACTTCCCTCCCATTTATTCCTAAACAGATTTGGGCTGCTTTTTCCCACCACTGTACTAAAATTTTCCACAAACTTTTACTTCTGTTTGTCATTGGTAATCATTTTCTTCTCCTTAAATCTCTATCTGACTTCTGGGATATCTCTGTTTCTCGGCTTTCCTTTTATCTGTCTTGAGCCCTAGACTCATTTCTGATTACCTACTTAGGTAATTTTTTTCTATACGGTCATGAGAAATTTCAGTAGCTCCAAATCTCTCTTCACTGTTTTCTCATCATCCTGGTTTTACCTTTGTGTTTTCTATCTTGGCTAATGGCACTACCATCTAACCAGTTGCCATGTTGAAAATCTGAAGAATGTACTTCATCTCTCCAGTCTTCTACCGTTAATCAATCACCAAGGCCTATTGATGCTGCCTCCTAAATTTCTTGCAGTTCCTTCCGTTACTGTTTATGCCTTGGCACTAAGCTAATTCAGATTCTCATTATTCACCAATTTCCACCTGTGTTGCTTCCTTAATATGTCTTGAATATATCCCCTTCTTTCCATCTACATCTTTATTTTTTTATTTCAGACCTCATAATTTTTCTTCTGGATTTCTACAATAGTCTCCTAGTGTTTGGTTTCACCCCCCTTTCCAAAGTGTTCTTCATGATACTGCTAGATTGATCATTCCAAAATGAAACACAGATCATATTACTCCCTCACTTAAAATCCTCCCATTAAAAAGCAATTTCTTTCATTTGTCTCTAGGTTAAGAGCCAAAGTCTTAGGGTGTTATACAAAGCCTTGGGGCTCTGCCTACCTCTTTATTTATGTGATATCCACTTTCCTTTAGCCATACTATTACTTGCAGATACTTTAGATTCTTACTGCTGCTTTCCACTCATTGTTACTTCTCTATATGTGCATTTTCTCCCATCTCTCTTCTAATAGTCCAACCTGGAAACCTTTCTTCTGGGCTTCCTTAGCACCCTGTCTACCCCAAGATCATAGAATTTATCAGACTCTATTGTACTTTGTTTGGCTATAAATTATTGAGAGCAGCATGGGTAACTTTTATCTTGGGACTTTAGTGTCTACCTAGAATACAATGCTTTGTGACATAGGTATAAAATAAATGGTTATTGTATATATGTATAGGTATATACATATATATATATATATATAGTTGAAGCACATAATTTTTATTTGCATTTTTTGATAACTAGGAAGTTTGAGGTGGACATGTATATATTGTATATCACTAAATCTGAATAAACTTTGAGAGGAAAGAAGGGAATTATCTCATCAGCTTGAGTGCTACCATGTGTTCAGACCTGGGTGAGACACTGCATGAATGAAATCAAAAGAGGGGAGGACTGGTGTTATAATTTGCTTTTTCTTTGACAAAATGTTTCTTTAAATAATCCATTTTATATTCATAATTCATCATATTTTATTTTTAACCCACTTTAGTTTTTTAGGAAACAAAATATAAATCCTTTAGGTTAGTATCTAAAATGCTAATTTTGAACTTTACTGAGTATGGTGTGGCACTAGTCCAACACAATCTGTTAAAAATTTTCCTCTGGGTCAGATCTAAGTTGAGAAGAATGAGGTAACTTTAATGTGAACCCAGATTGTACTTCAGTCTTTCTCTCCAGTGACTTGCCAAATTCACAATTCCATTTGTATCTGGAATTGGGGAAGCTGAGTTTAATATGGATTTTTGCCAATGATAGCAAATCTTGGCAAGATAGTCTTGTTCTCTGTGCTTAATTATGTAGTTTTATTATAAAGTCTTTCACATGTTTATTTGGAGGTACCTCTCAATATATACGTTACTCTTTTGGTAGTTAATCATTTACTGTCAAATCTTCCTTCTTTTCTTAGAAGGCCAGCTTACATTTTTATACATTACTGTTAGCTCTCTAGTTCCATCTCTTCACTAGATTTGTAGATTTTTTAAAGCCGTACAGGTGCCTTAGGGATCATTACACCTAAATCCCACTTTTTGAAAATCAGAAATCTCAGTGAAGCTGAGAGAGACTGAATTTGTTATATATTATTAATTCATCTTACATTTTAGGCATTGGAATACAGCAGTGAATAAAACAAAGTTCCAGCCTTTTAGGTGTTTATATTGCAGTGGATGGAGACAATAGATTATACTCAAAAACTGTAATATATCAGGTGCCACTGTACAAGAAAAAACAGCAAGAGAAGAGGGATACAGAAGGACGGGGTGGCTATGATGCTACAAACAAGAAGGTCAAGAAAGGCCTGTCTAATAAGGTGACTTGTAGTAGAGGTCTAAAGGCAGTTAGTAAATGGGACACAGAGATTTCTGGTGAAAGAGTGTTCTAGTCAGAGGAAATTGATGTGGTAGTATGTTTAGGATTTAAGGAGCAAGGTAGAGGTGTCTGTGGCTGGAGCTGGCCAGGAGGGGGAGAGAAGCCGGCGATGGGGTCAGAGAGAGCAGAGGAGCAATCATTTATAGTCTTTGTAAGCCATGGGGAGCTTTCAGCTTTTACTCTGAGTGAGGCAGGAAGCCATTGGAGGGTTTTGAGTAGAGGACTGATGCGGTCTGACATATGATTTTAAAGACTTACTCTTCTTTTTTGGGTTGGGATTGTAGCAGGGCAAGGGTGAAAGCAGGGTGAACAGCGAGGTTCCTTCTTTTGTAGTGCAGCTCAGAGATGATGCTAGCTTGGACCAGGGAGGTAAAGGTAGTGGTGTTGGAAAGTGGTCAGATTCTGGATATAGTCTGTATTTTGTGTTATACATGAATTATGGCTCAGTTAAGCTGTTACATAACAACTAGTGAGTTACGTTGGATGGTTTTAAAAAATAACAAAACGATACTGCTATAACTCCTATTTTGTGATGAAGACTTAAGACTTGAGTCTAAGCCACATAGACATTAGGGGTAGAGCTGATAATGTCCTTTTTTAAGCCTTTTTTTTTTTTTAATTCTTACTGTCCTTCAGTAGGATTTTTGGAATGGAGTTGAGGTAAATCAGTATGTTCAAATAACCATATTTTACTGGAAGTCTTTATATCAGCACTTTCACTATAAATTTAGGTTTTAAGTTGAGGCACTGTGCCTTTGCTTTTAAGTAGTTTCCATGTTATCCAGGGGATTTAGAATGAGTGTATAACTAACCAGAGTACAACTTAAAATGGGAGGTACTGAAATTAAGGTATATGGAGTGATAATACTTGCCTTATATTTTATTTTCTAGAACATTAGATTTACTTGGGAGACAAAAAATACTGTGGCTGGTCCTTACTTCAAACTAAGTAAATCAGAATCTTTTATGGGTAGATCTAAGTTCTCTATGTTCTGAGCTTCTTTTGACATAACTCGATTGGTCTTTGGTTCCTTTCTTTAAGGGCCAATAAGATGCTTCAGGCTCACCTTATAATTTCCCTGCCCCTTGCATAAAACCAGTCACTTGCCTTCATAGATCCCCCTGGTGTTTCAGACCTCACATCTTGAACATGCTGTTCTCTTTTTATGACTCATTAACTCACTCATTCCTTAGGACTCAGTTTCAGTCTCATTTTTTTTAAAACATCAGTTTGGGCTAAAATCATCTTATAATGCCCAGTATTCACATCTATTTTAGCACTCACACTATTTTATTGAAATGATTTGGAGTGCATTTTTCTTATCCCATTAGATTCTAAGCTTCTTGAGGAAATTTCTTTTAAAGAAATTCTTATAATGCAGGTATGGATACATTTTATGTGCTCCAGGTTGAACTGGTAACATACAGGAATTCTAATTTGGGAGACTGGGGAGACAGTAGGGCTATAACGTTCCTTAAGTCTGACTCTTGTTCGCTTCTGATTTCCTCTGTAGCCATGTTTTATGAATACTTCAGGATTGTTTTAAAGGGACATAATATTTCAGCCTTGAAAAATGGAAGCCATGACGGGTGTTGGAATTTAAATTACACTTGCATGAGGTGGTTGTGGAGGCCGACTGAGGTAGGCTGTAACTTCAGCAGTGGCTCTAAAAGCAAATAGTTTTTAGAAATTGAATATATAGTGGCCTTTGTAATAAAAAAATGTAAAAAGAATCTTATGCAGTCTTGTAGACAGTTGCTGTTGTGAATTGGTATTTTGAATTTTTGAGATTCTGTACCATCTTTCAGTCTTTATTGGTACATGTTATTTTTATGTGAAGGTGATAACACAATATAGACCATTGTTTTAGTTTCTCATTTTTCACTTTTAAAAAAAAATAAAACATTTCATTACAAAAAACATTTTGTAATTCACACACTTGTCATGTTTATGGCAATACATCACTCCATTTTTATTGATATGTAATAGTTTAGCCATTTCTTAATTGTATATATTTTTTGTTTGCAGCGTTCCACTGTTACAGAAAGTGAACTAGAACCATTTTTATATAAATAGTTTTCCATTTTCTTTTTCTGGAGACTGAATATGTGTATTATAGAGGCTTTATCTTAAATTGGATTATCTATGGCAGAAATTTAATAGAAATATAGAGGTAGTGTGAAGTAGCTAAGGGGCCGGGTCGATCTGAGTTCCAGTTTTGATAGCCGGTTACTAGCTGTGTGACCTGGAGAAGCTAGTTTACCCTTGTGGGTCTGGGTCTCAGTGGTAAATTGGGCTTAATAAAATAGCTAGCATCATTGTGCATTTATAATGTGGTAGATGCTGTTGTGCATATATTAGCCCATTTAAACTTCAGAACAGCTCTGTGCAGTAGGTACAATTATTCCCATTTTTAATATGTGAAAATAGGCATAGAATAGTAAAACTGGCCAGATAGCTACTTACAATGGTAGCGTTATTGTCCCCAGTGCTATCTAGAGCTGCCTCAGACCTCTGGAGCTGGTTCTCTTTCTCACTTGGTTCTGGGGACACCAGCTGCATCCCTTCCCTTAGTTTGCTTCCTAGGCAGGCAAATTGCCCTTTATTGGGCAGATTAATGATTATCGAGGTTCCTGCCACTGGAGTTGGAGTGAATTGTGAGGTCATGCTCGCAGTACTTTAACCCTGTGCTTACTGTAGAAGCTGCACCCTAAGAGCAAGGTTCACTGTGGGTTTTAGTATTCCCTATTTCCAAGTTGCATTTGAGGGAGTGGTAATAAAGATGGAGATTTGTATTTTTGTATTAACATCTCATAGGTCTTTGGTTATCCTTCCCTCTCCTTCCCCACTTCTGTCTCCTTTTCTAACAGTATTTGTCTGGTGAGGATTTAACTCCTCGAGTGCTAGGCAGGGAGTGCTAGGCAGGTAGAGTCCCGGAGTCTTTCAGACCCCAAAAGGAACCTGAAAAATATCCAGTCCAGTATCCTCACTTACATGAAGAACATAAAGCTATACAGTCAGAGGACGATCGAGAGCTCAAGCCTGTTTTTCTGACTTAAGTCCAGCATTGGCTTCATTCCATTGTACTGTTTGCCCTCTTGTTTGTGTAGTCTTTTAAAAATTACTTTTGTTATATATCCATTTCAGAAACTGTCTATTTTCATTTGATTTAGTAGCTTGCTGCCTGTGTATTATGTTTGCTATCAGGAAACAGCTATGTTTGTTTAGTTCTTTGAAGTTTTATAAAGTGCTTTCTCATTCTTTATCTCATTTATTTGTTAGGAAGATAACCTTTTGTTCCTATACCTGAGGTTCTTGAATAGTGGCCGAGATCTCTTTGTTATTCCGGCATGTCCATTGCTTCTGTATATTCACAAATGCAGCTACCTTCACTTAAGGCGGCTGTGTTGACTCACTCCACAGAGATTAGAAAGTGCAGGGAATGTAGTTCCTCAGCTCCAGCCCTTTCCACATATGGGTGCTCCTGGAGTCCGAGGGCGTGAAATTCCAGACTTGGAGGCAATTAGTTGTTTAGAGGCATTTGCATTTCTTGGCTTCTTTAGACTACTTGTGATCAGGGAAGTTCTTTTTAAAACTTAATCAGAGGTTCAATATGTAGTTAAGCAACACATTGTATAGAAACAAACACAAGGATAATCATATCATTCATTGTACTAACATTCTTCAATCAAAATGGTGTTAGAGATAAGATAAATTATATGGCTGTAATGTGTGTCCATGCGATTTGGTTGGTGGCAAGGAAGGGAGTGAATTGTTAGTCTAAGGCTAGCCACTGATTGCCAAAACTTTCTACAGCAGGGGCATATTACCTAGTTAGCTCATACAAAACCTGGAGATTCTTAAGAGGATCTTTTATGATTCGTGATTAGGTTAAATTAGTTGAACAAAGGTAAGTCTATGAGAAAGTCCTCCCATTTGTTATTGATTATCTAATCTAAAGAAATGAAGGTGAAAATAAAAGGTATAGTGGTTTTCCTGGAGACTTTTAGAGTCTCTACACTTGGCGGATCGTGTAATAAGACTTACTTGTTTGAACTGAATGCAGTTAATTACTTCTTTGAGAATAGAATGTGAACATTTTAGGATCGCTTTATGATAGTCCTGGGTAAATAAGAGTTAGAGTTAAGTTTTTTATCCTTGGGTTTCTAATAGCTACTGCCGAGGTGAGCCTTATATGTTAAGATTATCTGAAGATAAGACTGCAACTCATTGGCTCAAAGTTCAAAGGAGAGCATTAGCTACAAGAACATAAATCACTAAGTTGTTATCCATCAATTTGTAACAAGTGCAGATGAACAACGTTTATCTAGACAATCTTGTATCATTTACTTATAGTTTGAGGTCAGCCTGTATAGGGGCTTATGTGGTGCTTTGAACTGATTTTGCGGAGATGAGGTTCAAGTATATTTTTCAATTCTTTGATTTGAAGCAGCAGGTGCTCCTGGGTGCCTTTTCCAGCAGCTGATATTAACCCCATTTTGCCCATCAAAGCCAGATTAGGTTCTGTTTCAACTATGGAGCTGAGATTAATTAGGTTGTTTATAGAACTTTATTTTCTAGCACTTCACTCTTTGCTGTTTGTTTTATGTGTTAGTTTTCTACCCCACAAGTTAACTCTGGGCTCTATGGCTTTGAGATCTGTGTCTTATTTTAAAATCAGTGATAGCAGGGCTCACAAAGTTAGATACCTGAAGGAACCATCAGGTAAAGTAGATAATTGAGCCAGGCTAAATGAGGCCTGTGACCCCAGGAGAACATACGTCCTGGGTAAAGTCAGCCTAATTGCAGCAGATTCTTACCTTGTAGAAATGTGAACTTGATATTGCCTGAACAAAGTATGTCCACTGATGTTATTTGGCCTGTTGCCTATCAGTTTGCTACTTTATTAGAACATAGTTTTGAACACAGAGAGTACTTCATAGGTGCTTATTGTGTCATAAAACTGGCTACACTGCTTTTGAAGGACTATCTTAGATGTAAATACATGTAATATGATGTAAGATGTGTAAGGATGTTCTCTTCTATTAAAGGCTTTTCCCTTTTTTGAAAGAAGAAGAATACACTAATAAAGAGATTAACTCTTACCCTAGAAGCAACAGACTCCGACATTGAATCTTCACTGGTTTGTCCGCGAATGTCCTTTGGATCACCCTCCAAGTCAGAAATCAGTGATAACACATTGTAGCAAATGGTTGCATATTGCAGGGGCTTTTTCAAAAGAATGATGTACATTGTTAGAATACCTGAATGCCTTGCAACTAAAGTATTGGTTTTTATTTCTTGAGTTCTAGAATAATCTTTCATTCTTCTTTTTTTTCCCACCCCTCCCAAACAGTGTTAAGATATATTCTTGGTTCTTCCTCTCTAGTATCTCCTACCTTATTTCTTCCATTTCATTCCTGTAGAAACCATCCTGGTTTGAGCTCTTCATTACTCATCTTGGGGCATCTATCCTAGCCCCTAGTTGCCTTTTCTATTCCATATTTAGAGCGTCTCCAGGGTTTTTGTTTTTGTTTTTGTTTAATCTATTTCTTGGGTCATAAACAGTCCAATAAAACACACACACACACACACACATACACATACACACACACACACCAGAAAAAAACCTCTTCTTTCCAGATGTGTACTTTCTTGCTGACCAAACTTCATGTCCTCCATTCCTCTTCTGATCTTCTATTTCCTAGTCCCTTACTACGCAGTCAGTTGTTCTCTGCTCCTCCTGATGGCCTGTTCCACTCTCTTGCTTTTCCTTATGCTATTATTTCTTATTAGGAGAATGACCTCTTTTCTATGTGCCTTATATCATTTCTCTTATTATCATACTGTTATTAATTCTTTTATTGTTTGTGCTTTGATTGCCAGACTAGATTAGAAGTTTGTTAAGGGTAGTATTTCCCTGCTGTATTTCCTGCTGCTTCTTTGAGCTCCTTTTAATGCTTAACACCATGCTTTGTGTGTGGCAGGCACTTAATAGGTACTTCTGAACTTGATCATTACTTTATGTTTTCCTTCATCTGTATTTTTTTACTGTAGTAAAATACACAGCATAAAATTAATCATGTGAAGCATATAGTTCTGTAAATCATGTACATTCATATTGGTATACAGCAATCACCATTACGCATCTCCAGAATTTTTCCATCTTTCCTGGTTGAAACCCTCTGTCCACTAAACACTAACTCTTCATTCGCACCTTCCCACAAGTCTTCACCACCACCATGTCACTCTCTGTCTCCATGAATTTGACTACTCCAAGAACCTCATATTAGAAAAATCATATAATGTTTGTCCTTTTGTGACTCAGCATAATGTTTTCAAGGTTTATTGGTGTTGTAGCATGTGTCAAATTTTCTTTTAGGATTAAATAATATTCCACTGTGTGTGTATTTACAGTGTAAACACGATGTTTTGTTCATCCATTCATCTGTGGATTGACACTTGGGTTGCTTCCATCTTTTGGCCACTGTGAATAATGCTGCTGTGAACATGGGTATACAAATATCTCTTCTGTTCCCTGCTTTTACTTCTTTAGGATACATACTCAGAAGTGGAATTAGGGAAACATGTGGTAACTTTATGTTTGATTTTTTAAGGAATCACCGTATGGTTTTTCAAGCAACTGCACCATTTTCCATCTCCATCAGCAATGTATGAAGATTCCAATTGCTCCACATCTTACCACCACTTGTTATTTTCTCTCTCTCTTTTTTTTTAAATAATAGCCATGTTAATTTATGTGAGAGGTATCTCATTGTGGTTTTGATTTGCATTTCTCTAATGATTAGTGATGTTGAGTACCTTTTCATGTACTTATTGACCATTTGTATGTTCTTTGAAGAAATAGCTCTTTGAGTTCTTCGCTCATCTTTTAAGTTGGGTTCTTTGGTTATTTTGTTGTTGAGATGTAGGAGTTCTTTATATATCCCAGATATTAACCCTTTCTTTTTTAAGATTTTATTATTTATTTGATAGAGAGAGAGAGATCACAATTAGGCAGAGAGGCAGGCAGAGAGAGAGGCGGAAGCAGGCTCCCTCCTGAGCGGAGAGCCCGATACGGGGCTCGATCCCAGGACCCCGAGATCATGACCTGAGCCGAAGGCAGAGGCCCAACCCACTGAGCCACCCAGGTGCCCCCAGATATTAACCCTTTATCATACATACTATTTGCAGATTATTTTCTCCCATTTTTGGGTTGCCTTTTTACTTTGTTGATAGTATCCTTTGATGCACAAGTTTTAAATTTTGATGAAGTCCAATTATCTATTTTTTTCTTTTGTTATCTGGACTTTGGGTGTGACATCCAAGAAATTATTGCCAAATCCATTATCTAGAAGCTTTCCCTCTATGTTTTCTTGTATGTTTGTAGTTTTAGCTCTTACTGTTAATGTTACTGATCCATTTTCAGTCAGTTTTTTTGTATATGGTATAACATAAGAATCTCAAATTCATTTTTATTACATGTGTATATCCAATCTTCTCAGCACCACTTGTGGAAGACACTATATTTTCTCCACTTAATCATCTTTCCTCATTCATATTTCATTGAATGACCTTGAACTTCTTTGACTGTCACAGTTGTGATTGTAGTAGTAGTAGTAGTAGTGCTTGATACATTTGTTTTAACTTTATTATGTTTTCATTTTTTATATCTTTTCAAAGAAAATGGTGTTTTACAAATAGTATTTTATGAGGAGCTATTGTAGATACCCAAGAGAGAAGTTAATTCATTACATACAGTGATTTCCTAAGAACATTAAGGATTGATTCTCTTGGTTGAAAAAGGATGGCTGGATAGCTAGGAGGACAGGGATGATAGGAATACTTTTTAAAACTTTTGAATTTTGAACTATCTAAATGTATTTCATTAGTACTAAGATAGTATTACTAATTTAAATAATTAGTAATAAATGCAAGTGTTACATTACCTTTGAAACTTTTTATTTGGAATCCTGACTCATGTATTTAGATTAGGAAATAAAAATCTTGGCTCTATTAGTATTATTTCAAATCACAGTAGTAATTTTGTTTATACTTAAGTATTATGGATTGCAGAAGCACATTGGGCTGCTTCTACCCATTTTGAGTAGCAGTACTTCTATAAAACTGAAATGGGAAGTAAATCTGGCACGCAGTAGCAATATTAGGGAATCCATCTCTTTAATTAGAGAATGTCCTTAGTTGGGTAAGAGGGTTAGAATTGCAGTCTTCTTTGGAGACTGATTAAAAATAATAGATAAAATAAAGAATGATGTGCTCAATGAACTACAATTCAAATAGAGGAAATTTAATGGGAAATGATTACATTAGTAGCAGATGGACTTGCTTCCTGAATTGTAATCTTACTGGAAATCCTAGAACGGCTTAAATTTGTTTTTCAGATTTAGGGTCTGATAGGAAGATAGATTTGTTTATTTGGTGTGCTATTGTGATTCTTACTGTGTCTTTTGGCTATTTCGTTTTTGCTAGGCTATTTTTATGATTCCCACAAATCCACCACCAACATTCAGGAAGCCAGAACTTTGGTCCGATGATTTCACCGATTTTGTTAAAAAGTGCCTCGTGAAGAATCCTGAGCAGAGAGCTACTGCAACACAGCTTTTACAGGTCAGTGCTCATTCACCTAAGGGAAAGATGTTTTCTCTGTACCTTATAGCTGTCTCACACTGACCGGAATTGTGGTGGGTTTATTCAACTGATTTCTCAAGATGTAAACCTGCGAGGATATATGGATTGACAAAGACACACACACCATTCTTCTCCTACATGTTTTCTTTGTCTCATTTTTTTCTTTTCTGTTTTCCAAATTCAGTCTTCTGTCTTTTCCCTTTTTTCTGTTTCTTTGTTGTTGTTGTCAACTCTTTCTTCCAGAGTTGTTTAAAACAAAATTTCCAAAGTGTTCTCATTTCAGAAATGAGTTATTTTCGCCACTATTACTATTTTTCATGTTTTTTCCCTGATGTGTTACTTGTTGACCCAGCAATTATTCTTTGACTTTTTGATCTACCATACAGCATATAAATACAAGATCCCTGAGCTCCTTGAAAAATATCTCATGTTGTATATACATACTGGTTACAAGATTACCTATGTCCTTTTAGTACTCCTGTCATGAGTAGATTTTATATTCAGAGCGCCAGGAATTTTTTTTTTCTTTTAATCTTCCTTGATATTTAACACAGTCAGAAATAATTTAACATTTTAATAGGTTTTTGTGTCTTTATTTTCCCAACCAAATTGGCTTAGACCTCTAAGCTAATAATAAGACTCGATATTTGGAAATTAATTCTTTTTTGACCCAGCAATTACATTCTAGAAATTTGTTTTACAGAAAAATTTAACCGTGTGTGATACAACTTACGTGTAAAAGTATTCATATTACATTGTAATGGCAAAGGATTGGAAACAACATAAATATTTGTCAACAAGTTGGAAGCAATCTAAGGTCCGTTGAGAGGAGTGATTGGCAGAATACACACACCTACACGCACATATGTGTATATATCGTTGTAATTTATGTTATTATATTCATTATAATATTCACTCAGTCATATATACCCAATATGTTATATTAACATATAAATAATAATACAATTACATATTTCATTATAATTTCTTTTTTTAAAAATATTTTATTTATTTGTCAGAGAAAGAGAGAGCAAGCACAAGCAGGGGGAATGGCAGGCAGAGGGAGAAGCAGGCTTCCTGCTGAGCAAGGAGCCTGAGACAGGACTGGATTCCAGGACCCCAGGATCATGACCTGAGCTAAAGGCAGACGCTTAACTGACTGAGCTACCCAGGCATCCCTATAATGTCTTTCATATATAAATCATGTGCACATGCCCATGTCAGAGCTTGTAGTAGAGTAGCTCTGGAAAAATAATCAAGAAACTGGCCTCCAGAGAAAGTAACTGCATGGCTGAGAAGCAGAAGTGGGATGGAGACATACATTTTTCTGAATACTTTTTGAGCCTTTTGAGTTCCATGTTATATGTAGGGATTACCTTTCAAAAATTAATTAATTGAAACATTTATTTTGAAATATTGTCAGCATTTCAAAGGAATTTTGAGCACATGACTCAAGGGTTGATTGATATTGTTGAGTATCTGAATTAGTCAACCCCAAGGAAGGCAAGAAAGGAGTGGGGAGAAAAGAAAAACAGAAAAAGTGGGACAGATAACACAAAAAATGATGGTGAAAATAAATCCAAATATATCTGGTAACTGATTTTTAAATAATGTAACAAATATTTCTTTGTAGACTTTCAGTCCATAATCTTTTCTGATCTTAAGAAAATAAATAAATTCTGGGGGTTTTGTTGTTGTTTTTTTACTTTGAGTTTTTAGGATAAAAAAAGCATTTAAGAAATATTCTAGGGGCACCTGGGTGGCTCAGTCAGTCAGTCAGTTGAGTGTCTAACTCTTGGTTTCTGCTTAAGTTATGATCTCATGGGTCATGAGATTGAACTCTGTGCTCAGTGGGGAGTCTGCTAGAGATTCTCTCCCTCTGCCCCTCTCCCCGCTCTCTCCCTCTCCCTCTCTCAAATAAATAAATCTTTAAAAAAAAGAAAGAAATATTCCAGTATAATTCCTTAATTTTTGTGAATGAAGGTCTTGAAGCCCAGAAAGGTTAAATGACTCACTGAAGATCACACAGTGAACGTGACTGTGGTAGGTTTATTCCATTTGCCCCCTAGCTCCACTCTTTCTCCACTCTGTTGTCTGCCCAAGAGGTTGACCTGTATGGGCTACATTAACAAGCTCTGTTACCCTCTAGTCTCTAGTTGGGTTTGTTTCAAACATCTTTCTTTATAATAAGAGTAAACTGTGCAACTAATTTTTTATGGTGCTTATGAGCCAGTATTTGCTTTCTTGATTTTTTTCTCTATTGAGCTACTGTTGACCGCTCAGTGCCCTCTGTTACAATGTACACTTCCTTGTCTAGCTTTTTTTTTTTTTTTAAGATTTATTTATTTGAGAGAGAGAGAGAGAGCACGCACAAGCATGAGCAGCAGGGGCACAGGGAGAGGGAGAGAGAATCTCCAGCAGACCATGCTGAGTGTGGAGTCTGCAGTGGGGTTTGATCTCATGACCCTGAGATCAAGACCTGAGCTGAAACCAAGAGTTGAGAGCTTAACTGACTGTGCCACCCGGGCATCCCCCTGGCCTACCTTCTTAACTGACCCTTGCT